>NC_089590.1:77273493-77573493 GCF_019320115.1 Miscanthus floridulus
TAAAGGAGATTGTCGATTATTTAAAGGATCCATATAAAAAGGTTGAAAGACGTATAAGGTTCTAAGCTACCAAGTATGTGCTCCTCGATGATTAATTATATTATCGAACTATAGATAGAGTTTTACTCAGATGTGTTAGCAGTGATGAATCGAAAAGCTTGATGGGTGAAATTCATGAAGGAGTGTGTGGAGCGCATCAATCGGCTTTCAGGATAAAGTGGATGATCAGAAGGAATGGATACTATTGGCCAACTATTCTTAAAGATTGTTTTAAATATTTTAAAGGATATCAGGGGTGTCAAAAGTTTGGTAATATTCAAAGAGCACCTGCATCGGCTATGAACCCTATAATTAAATCTTGGCCGTTCCGTGGATGGGCTATCGATCTCATCGGTCAGATTTATTCGCCATCAACAAAGGGCATAAATTTATTCTGGTTGCTACCGATTATTTCACAAAATGGGTTGAGGCAATTCCTTTAAAAAAGGTGACATCGGCTAATATGATCGATTTTGTGAAAGAGCATATTGTTTACCGATTTGGTATTCCTCAAACTATCACTACCGATCAGGGTACTATGTTTACATCGGGAGAATTTGATGAGTTTGCTATTTGTATGGGAATTAAAGTTTTAAATTCTTCTCCATATTATGCTCAAGCTAACGGTCAGGCTGAGGCTTCTAACAAAGGGATCATCAAACTCATTAAGCGCAAAATTAAAGAAAATCCTAAGAGGTGGCATACAGTATTAAATGAAGCCTTGTGGTCATATCGGATGTCATGTCATGGTGCAACCAAAGTAACGCCCTATCAGTTAGTATATGGACATGACGCAGTATTGCCTTGGGAAATTAAAACTGGCTCTAGGCGAATACGTTCTCAAAATCAGCTGACAGCCGATGATTATGATACTCTTATGAAGGATGAGTTGGAAGATGTGGCGGGTCATCGGTTAAGGGCTTTAGTTAGCATCGAAGAAAATAAGAAAAGAGTAGCCAAATGGTATGACAAGAAGGTGAAGGTAAAGGAGTTTGCCGATGAAGATCTGGTCTGGAAATTGATTTTACCGATTGGGACTAAAAGTTCAAAGTTTGGAAAGTGGTCTCCTAATTAGGAAGGTCCATATCGGATAAATCAGTCTGTTCCTGGTAACGCATATATTCTAGAAACTCTCGAAGGGGTTGTGTTTCCTAGAGCATTAAATGGAAAATATTTAAAGAAATATTACCCTAGTATCTGGATGGATGCATAAAAGTATAAGTGTCGATAACAGTCCTATCGGCTAGAATTATACAAGGATGTCAATGTCTCATAAAGTGCCGATGCAATAGACAAGGGTTACAAGTTTAACAAGGATTGGATAGCCAATATCACACGCAGGCGAATCTGGTCGGCTTCCTTCATTTCTTTGATGTCTTCATCGGCAGCACCCTCCACAGGCTTGAGTTTTTTCTTCATGGCCAAGGCTTTGCGAGCCTGGATGTCTCTTTCTTGCTGAAGGGCCTTGATGGCATTGGGTAGCTAGCTTTCTTCTTGTTGGGCATGAATTAAGGCTGCCTCGACTTCTTTCAATTCA
The DNA here is from genome assembly GCF_019320115.1 of Miscanthus floridulus. Classification (NCBI taxonomy): domain Eukaryota; kingdom Viridiplantae; phylum Streptophyta; class Magnoliopsida; order Poales; family Poaceae; genus Miscanthus; species Miscanthus floridulus. The sequence goes on from NC_089590.1 coordinate 77,275,070, forward strand.
GCCAATAGAGCCATCCTCTTTGCCGATAAATCTAAGATTTTCTGCTTAAGTTCAGTGCCCGAAGTCTGCAAGTTGCCGATGCCCTTGTGCTTCTCATCGGCAATCTATTTCAGTTGTAGCATCTCTTCTTTGAGTTGAGCCTGAGCTGCTTTATCGGCAATATGTTGAGCAGCCCATTGATATTACAGTTGGTGGCTTTCTAAATGGGCTGCTGGGAAGAGTGCTTCTTCAACATCGGCAGGGACCTGGCCATGGATTGTTTTGAAAATTGCCTTTGCGAGGTCCGAGTCATCTACCAGTTGGGCGGTATCCTGCTGTAACAAGTCCAGGAGAGCTTCCAACTTGGACTTAATTTCTGCCGATATTGTTCCCAGTGCAAGGGAAGAACTTGTTTCCTCTCCATCATCGTCAGAAACGTCAATGGTAAAGGAAAATAGGCTGTTTGGGGAGTCTTGTTCCTGAGAAAAAGAAAAAGAGGTCAGCTAAGGATAAGTATGAATATTATAAATCGACTAGGTCAATCGGCTTACCTGTTTCAAGGCAATTTCCTGTACTTGGCTGGAGGAAGCAGCCTGGAGTATGCCGTGTGGAGGATCGGCTGAGCTTGCCGATGGGATATCCTCTGTGGCCTCATCGGTGGTTGGCCCTTGGGGCATGATGACCGATGGTATATCCTGTATAGGAGGATTAACTACTTGCTCAATTGCATCGACTGATTCTTGCCGGCTTGCAGACGTTGGGGTAGATGTGGGGATCGGCATGGACTTCTGTCGTTTTGGCTGTGCCTCAGCATCTGTTAAGGCTTTCCGCTTTGCTTGGGCCTCAGCAACGGTTGGCTGGAGGGCATCGACACTTGTTGGTTGTGGAGCTTGAACATCTGGTACGCTTGCCGATGTACCTATTTGTTGCTATAAAACAAGTGTAAGGTATGATATTTAATAGATAAAATGTAAAATCAAAGGAATACCTCTGAAGGTTTGTCAGAGGTAGTGGTGCTTGATGTCAGCGGAATTACCGATGATGATCCAGCAGCGGCTCTTACACTCTGATGATTAATGTTAATACAGTCTGTGATCGGCATGAGTAAAAATAAACAGGGTTGTTACCTTGAATGCCTTGATCAGGGTTGTAGCAGTAGCCAATGGAGTGGCCCTAGCTATAGCCAATTTAGACTTGGAGGTAATGGTCTTGGCATGGGTCTTCTGGTGAGTCAAAGCAGCTAAGGTGGGGGCGTTGTAGCCGATTGGTGATATCGGGGAAACAGGCTGAAGATCGAAGGGTTTCCCACTTTTGCTCATAGATGGTGCTGGGTTGTTAACATGTCACGAGAAAGTTAGTTACCGATATATGAAAGGAAAAAGCAGAAGGGAGTTAAAAGAAACTTATCGCGTCATCGAGGATGGCGTATTTAGGGTTGATCATGTGCCGATATGTGTGAGTAGATGTTACAAACAGTTGTTCCCTCCACTCTTGCCACCATTGCTTATATGATTCGGTGATGAAAGATGCTGGCGTCCAGATGGATATATCGACACCTGTAGTATCGGCATCGGGAGAAAGTCGCACTACCCTGCTCCAATCTGTTCCGTAGGTGATTGTTTCTCTAGGTTTGATCACATCGACAAAACAAAGTTTGATTGGCAGTTGCCCAAAAGCCAATTGACGGGATACTGCCGATGGATTGTAAAATTCATATATAATATTGGTGTTTTTCCCGCTACCGAATATGTTTACTGGATTGCCCTGGGAGTAATGATGACCATCATGAGTTCATTATCCTGAATCAGAGTGTCATCGGCAAAGTTGAAAAGAAGGGGGAATCTGTTTTCTTCGTCAATATAAGGTACCCAGGCCCTATGATCACGAGAAAGACCATTGTAGAAGCTTTAGAAGAATCTGCCGATCTGGTCTTCATTGGCCTCTGTTCCAGGGAGGACAATTATGGCTTCACCAAAATTGAGGGGTGAGCGTGTTGCCGATTCCTCATCCCCAAGCATGTGGTCTTCAGCAATTTCTCGTGGGAATTGTTGGGCAAAGAAGTCCCATTGCAAATGTTTGTGTATATGGGCATTCAGCCACATGTTGATAAACCACCACGCGCCTCCTAAGTTGTCGATGGGTTCGCCAAGCAAAAGTTTCTGAGACACTTGATGAAGAAGATGATAAGTGGAGCTCAGAAGGTATCGGCCAAGAGGGAACCTTACACCATTGGCTAAGAGTTCAGTCGTGGGGAGGAAGGCGTTGGTTGGTCCTACTGATCGACCACAGAAGATAATTTTTTCTAACCATATATTCAAGAATGTGGCATGTTCTCTCTAGTTAACTGTCCCGGTCTTCTAGCATTCTTGAATATATCCCGTCCAACTGCCGATGTTGCGGGTATTCACCCTATATTTAGATTTTCTGTCATAGATGGAGCCTTCATCGGCAGTTGAAATGTCCAAGCCAGTGAGCATGTAGACATTGGCAAGTGTGGGAGTAGCTGGGCCATGTCCAAACATGAAAGTGTTTGTTGTGTCTGACCAGAAGTAAGCAGCTGCAATCATCATTGACTCATTCTTTTGTATATCGGCAATGGATAGCCTAATACATTAGTCTAGCTTCCGTTCTACCCAGTGTACTTGCATCGACCTGTTGACCCTCAAGTACCAATCTTTCCACCCTTTGGTGGTTTTAGGCCAAGATCAGAATGTATCTTTCCATAAATTCAGAGAGAAATTTTGGGCTCTAAAAGGGATTCTGTTAACCTCTGCATTAATCAGATCAGTTGGATCTGGGTTGCCCATTGGTCCTAGGCATTGGAACTGCAGTTGATCGGTTGGAATAACTAATTTGTTGCGAAGTTCCTAAGTTTAGAGGATCCGAAGAACAAATAAAAAGAGAAAAATTACCAACTGTATGAACTCGCAAAGACCAGAGGAATCGAGGTAAAAAGTAACGGAAGTGGAACGAACCGCAGGGACGTCGAAGTTGATTGCCATTATCTTGAGGTAGATGGGGGCACGAGCTAGAGACTCGAGGTTGACGCTGGAGAAAAGTTCTTGTTGGTTGAGGTCGCGCAGTTGTTCGTCGGAGTCGTCGCCGAAAAGAGAGAATGCCAAAGATTGGAATCTGAGGGTAGAGGACGAGCGTTTCGGAGAAATCTATTTATAAGCCGCTCGAAGTAGAGGTATTTTGGACTTATCTCTATGCCGCGTGCATGTGGGTCGAGGTGGTTCAGATAGATATGGTAACTGTTCGCACGATAATCAAGGGATTGTACAGATGATTTGATGGCAAGTAATCATGACTTAGAAGAGATCTCGGTACAGGATATTTTAATTCTGAAAATGGCGGCATTATTATGTTAGGATCTTGCCGATGAATTATTGTTTCGGTATCTTAACCATAATCAGGGCAAGAGTGGTTGGAAATTGTGCGATATTTACTGAGGTGCGTGAATCAGGACTAGATTTGATTAGATTTGATAACAGATCAAGTTTTGGCTTGGAGGATGAGTTACGGTAATTGGACGAAGGCAAACGTTATCTGGAGTAAATTTCGGAGCATTAATGGTTTTATACTTCGAAATTGGAGGGCATGTGTTGACACCGTTTTTTGCACGTGTCAAAATGATCAGAGTGGGCTAATCGGCAGGAGAAAAGTTACTGTATACGCTGACGGCCGATGAAAATCAGCTTGTAAAAATGGTTGCCGATGAATGGTGGTGATCGATGGAAATGTTGATTTAGACTCGGGCGTTGCCGATAAGGTTGGAGATGTTATTGTCAATGCCGATGAAAGAAGGCTTGAAAACTACTGCCGATGAAACAGGAAGTATGCCGATGGAAAGGAGGTCGGTGAGAATTCCATCGTAATTGAGGCGGACAGGAAAATAGATATGAGTTGATTTCCTTTTCTATATTTAGAGTATGATTCATGTAAGAGTCACGTGTTTCCTTAAATATGGACTTGGTGTCCTAGTCGTATTTGGTTATGTCTCTTTAGATCATGGTATAAATATAGATTGAGGGGCAATATAATGAATAAGAAATCAATATCAAAACCATTTTTTACTCCTATTTGTATCTACTTACTTTTCGGCGACTTCGTCAATTTGCATATTTTTCCTTTTTACGAGTTCTCATTGATTCGGCGAGTTGCATCGCTTCAGTGCGACCTTCGACGATTCTCGAGTTCCGCGTGAGTACCTCTTGGCCGTGACTTCCGGACGTATCGCTGTTGTCAGGACCAAAGTGCTTGTATCTTCATCCTTATCGATTAACAGGTCAAATCGAATGACACGCTTTGGATATCGATTCAGGTATTAGCCCTTTGTGTTTGCAGATCCACTTTTACATCAACAATAACGATACATAGTTAAAAACCTCGCCTTTTTCCGTAAAAAGCCGTTAAGCGGCTCCAAACAAGCTGCGAGAGGAAGCAGCGAGAGCTGTGTGCCGTGTGCGCTAACCCGGAGGGAAGAAAGGAGGCGACGGCGGTGGCGTGATCTTCTGCGGCTTCGAGCTCCTGCGGCCGGCCACCGTTGCGCGGGTGTGCTCTCTCGTTCTGTAGTGCTGTTTTCACATCAAGCGTGTTGTGGCAGTGTGGCCATGGGGTAGGTGCAGAAGATCTGAGGTTTCGGGGATCTGTACCTTTTCGGAAAACTTTCGAGGATTTATTCCGCGTAATGGTACTGTAGCTTGTACAGAGACGTGAGAGCAACGGTTATTTTATTTATTTTCGTTGGCTAGTTATGTGTCCAGCCCTTCTTTCTCTTTTTTAACTAGATTTAGGGTCGTTCAGTTTTCCAGGTTCAAAGCTGAGTTACGTTTTTTTTAGAGAGAGAGTAGTAATCGTGGTTTCATCTAAAAGTAGCAGGTCTAATTAGAAATGAAAAACTTTAAGTTACTATCCATCCAATCCAATTATATTTTTGTTGTCCCTAAAACTCTCTTCTCTTCTTTTTTCCCTTACAATTTTGGTGCCTACTATCTTCTCTCTATCGATGCTATCGTAGCTGATGCACGTACCACTGTCACATGTAGAACACATATTTTTTTTTATCCAAGTCTATTTCACTGACGAAGCACACATAAAAAACTATGCGTTAGGGGTGCTCTGAATAGCATAAACCTTTTGGATTCTTGCCTGGAACTTGAAAATCCATAACGAACCCTGAAATGACAAAACGTCTAAATGATGAGATTTTTCAGACTGGAAATGTCTTTCGTTCTCTATCGGGGAACTAGAATTGGGTGCATGCTAGTTTCGCACTGATTTTAGTACCATTTCTTTTGCTTCCCTTCTCTTCTAACAATTATATTTATCCGTTTATAATTCTTTGTAAGTGAAATAAGTTAAAATGTGTTGTATTTAAATTGTTCTTCGTCCACAAAAGGTTTTGAACTTTTTTAAAGAATATTTTCGTTTATATGATTTTTTTATAAAAAACACTTTTTGTGAACCGAAAAATAGCCTACCAGCCAAAATGATTTCACAAATGATTCCAATTTATCACTTGAAATGTTTCTTGAGAGAATCTAGATCCAAAATATTTTTACGAAAATCTGAATCCCTACTAAACGCACCAAAAGGGATGGTGTATTAATTGTTAGAGCCTTTTTCTCTCTTTTTTCCACTCTAGAATTAGATAGTTGTGGATTGTTAGGAGTGTTTTGTGAAGCTTCTTCACCAGCTCGCAAAGCTACTTCAGCATCTACACAAGCAAATGGGGCCAGCTCCACTCGGCTCTACACGTGAAGCCATGAGAAATGTGCTCTCGTAGGGGTGAGCGGGCGGTGGAGCTAAAAAGCAGCTTCCACCAGCTCCCTGGGTGAGGCACGAGCGCATGGACGTGGATTGCCCTTCACCAGTGCGTCCTTCTTCTTGGCGAGCTCCTGCAGTCGGCAAGGGAGAAGCCCGTGTAGGAGGTACCTTAGGAAAGGCAATGGAGGAGCGCATGACAATAGCGCGACAAGTGTGGCGGCCAAGGGGGGTAGATGGTGGCGAGACGAGCCTCACGGGGTCGGATGTGCATGCGATGAGGTGGAGGCATGGGAGGCGAGGTAAGGTGGGGAGAGAAGAGGAAGGAAAAGAGAAATAAAAGTGAAAGAAAAATGAAGGAAGATAATGGAAAAAGAGAGAAGAAAAAAAAATAAAGGTATTATGGATATTTCCATCTTTTCCAACAACAAGGGTTGTTTTACTAAGCGTAAAAAAGGCCGCTTCATTAAAGAAGCCACAATTAGAACTATTTTGGCCGAGGCTAAAACTATACCAAACAAGTTATAATTAGTTTCATTATCTCTCTTGCACTACGCATCTTTTCTCTCCTCTTAATTTTTATATCACTTCGTCGATTTTACTAATATGACACTATAATAAATAAGTATAAAATCTCAATGAAACCCCTTTAAAACTGGCCTTATATGTGGTTATTGTAGTGATGGACGCAATACTAACCTAACTTATTTCAAGCTCTTGAATTATAGCAGGATATAACTGAATTTCATTCTAATAATCATAATTTAGGCATAAATCAATTTTGTTGGCCATATGAGAGAGATTATAGGGAGCGAGTCGAAGAGCATGTTATAAGTTGCAAAGTAGAAACGTAGCACGGTGACCTATAGAATTAATTTTCATATCTCACCCTATAAATTTAAGATAGGCATATATATGAATTTTAAAAAGTTATGAAATGTTAAATTCTTAGTCAAATAGCTTAGTTATGTAGATTCTAATTTCTACATAATGAAAGGATCCAAGTGGTTCCTGAGTAGTTTTCATCCGGCGGCTCACAGAGTCAGAGTTCTGGACTTATCTTTTTCCAAGATTGAAAATCATGGTGGAAATGAATTCCAATTCATCAATGGGAAGTCGGAGATTCTAAGCAGCAAAGGTGAGTTAGGCTATTGCTATCTAACGGGAAAGTACCAGATGTTAGTGTTGCACGGCAAAACAACAAACTATAATAAGCAACAGCTTATGATACCCATTGGATGAGGCACTGATCGGTGATCGGTCCATCATAGTGCGCAAGCACAAAACGGTGGGTGACAATCCATCATTTCATCAACGAGTACTATTGTACTAATGGAAATACTAGTACTCCTAAGTCCTACTCCCTCGGTCTCAAAATAGATGTCATTCTCATCTCCCGAGAAGTCGAACACTTTTAACTTTGACTAAATATATACAAATAAAATATTAGTATGTATAATACATAATTAATGCTTCTTATCGGGTGTCCTTCCCACGTCGGGCGCGCTAGTTAGGCCTGCCACCGGCCCACCTACAGAGTTCCACAATGATAGAGTTCCACAATGAATAAAATAGAGCGACGTCGTTCCTCATTTCGCATCGCTGCTGCGAGCTCCTCCACCGCACACCGCTTCTTCTCCGTCGCTGTGGCCGTGACCCTCTCTCCCTACTCCATGGCGGCCGCTCCCCCCACTCCATAGTGGCTCGAGCAAGCCTCCTCCCCCTCACCTCCATGGATCCAGCCACCCCTCCTCCACGTGCATCTTCCTTCAAGTCTAACGACCTCCATGGCGTCCCCTCCCCCTACTCCATGGCGGCGGCGGCTTTGAGGAGGTAGGTCATTCCTCCTTTGAATCTGAGCCCTCCTCCTCCTCCTCCTTGAAAGCGTCTAGGCCACTAGTTGGGTTTCGGTGATTAATGACGACACGAGATTACTATGACTAACGTATGTTTTGCAGAGGTAATTTGAGTTAGGTCACGGTAATGGTAATTGATTGGGAAATCATGGTTATCATGCCCCTGTCGATGGAAATCGTTTCGGTTTTTAAAGGATGGACGACAAGGTTAAGGACGGACTAGTTCTAAGTGTTGTTTGGTGATGGAGAGACACTTAGAGTAGTTTATGACTTTGTTTTTCCTTTAGCCGTACTGTTAAGGGGGTATGGACTAGTAGCTTGACCTAGATAAGTCGAGTGGGTTAGGTGTGGTGCACATTTGTCAAACCTAGCACTAGGTAGCTCAGGAATAGCCCTAAGATCAATTGGAGTAAACTTCATTCACATATGATTTCGAGTTGGAAGTGAATGGAGGGTCAAATGATTGATCGGAGGCTGGTCTGGCTGTGACCGGACGCTGGAGGGTGAGTCCGGTCAGTTCATTTGATCAACTGCAGTCGTCTGCTACTGACTGGACACTGGGTACCTACGTCCGATCAACTCTAGAGAGGTTCCAGAGAGTTTGTTTCCTGACCGAACGCGTCCGGTTGGTGCTGACCGGACGCTGAACAATAAAGTGACTGGACTCTAGGTGCCAGCGTTCGGTCAACATCAGTAAGGTTCCAAAGAGCGTTTTTATTGACCGGACGCGTCCGGTCAGTGCTGACCGAACGTAGGTCAGAGTTCGATCAGAGCTTAACGGTTCTTTCTGACACAGTGGCGGGTATAATTGGCCGTAGCGTCCGGTCACCCCGCAGAATGCTGACTCAATCTTCAAACATTATGTTTTGAATGAGGGGGTATAAATACTTACTCTACTCGTTCAAGGGATGTCTCTTGCCGATTTGTTCAGCTGAGAAACACCTTGAGAGTGCAAGGGAAAGCAAGAGCCAAGTGGGGTGATTGAGATTTGAGAATCCAAGATTAAGGACCTCATTAATACATAAAGAGTAGCAAGTGTGTATCCACCATTCTCATTAGGCTTGTCTTGGTCAAGTGAGAGTTTGTGCTTGTTACTCTTGGTGATCGCCATCACCTAGACGGCTCGGTGGTGATTGGGAGCTTGGTGATCATCCGACGGAGCTTGTGGATGACCCAAGTCAAGTTGTGAGCAGTTGTGGGCGATTCACCCCGACGGAGTATCGAAGAATCAGCCCGTAGAGAGCACTTGATCCTTGCGCGGATCAAGGGGAGCTTCACCCTTGCGCGGGTGCTCCAACGAGGACTAGTGGGGAGTGGCGACTCTCCGATATCTCGAGAAAACATCGCTACATTCCTTTTCCTCTCTTTACTTTAAGCATTTACATTTGAGCAATTCATTTCATGTCTTTACATTCTTAGAATTGTCATATTAGAGTAGGATTGGAACCTAAGGTGCAAAACTTTTGTACGGTAGAACAATAGAAACACATTCTAGGCAAAGGGGTGAAGTGAGCGAAGTGTAGGGCTTAATTATTGCAAAAATTTAGAATTAGCTCAATTTACCCCCCCTCTTAGACATTTTGATCCTTTCACTCCTCTAGATCTGAGGTACACAGCGGTGTCTAGGGTTCCAACAAGCTCTGGGGGTCCTATTCCCTCCTCCCTCCGACGAGCTCCAAGGTGATGGCCCAGGGGTTGGAGCAGCCTGCACCTCGAACTCATCCCCTTTCTGTTTTGTAAGTTTTTTTTACTGTTTCTCCATGTTGCAATGATGTTTTTGGGATGTTGCAACAGATGATTTTCGAATGTTGCAATAGGGTGATTCATGTGTTGCAAAAATAGAGTTCTAATGTTGGCATTGTTGCAATAGTGGATTTTATTTGTTGAAATTACCCTTTTCAAATGTTCAGCACTGAAAGATGATTATTGAGTTGTTTTTCCATTTTCCATGTTTTATGGTTGATTTTGCGATGTTGCAGTACTACTGCTTGAGATGTTGTTGTACATACTTTTTGAATGTTGCAGTACATAATTTTTTAATGAATTTTCGATGTTGCACTACGTAGTTTTGCTATGTTGCAGTATTTATATCTCGATGTTGCACTACACAGTTCACGTATTTTTTGCGATGCTTACATTTGAAGTGTTTCGTGCTTTTGGGACAGGGGAGCGGTGGGGAATGGGGCGTGGTGGGGGAATAGGGCGCGGTGGGGAACGGAGACAGGGGTGTGGTGGGGAATAGAGGACAGGGGCGTGGTGGATTCCATTCTATTCTATTCCGATCCGATTCTGCGGGGGGGGGGGGGGGGGGGGGGGGGGGGGGACGGTTTGGGGAGGGGAGCGGCGTCCAGACGCAGCTCTCGCGTTAGGCGTCCGGACACTAGGATGCCCGTAATTAGTATCATTAGATAGATCGTTGAATATACTTTCATAATAAACTTTATTTAGAGATATAAATGTTGCACATATTTTCTTTAAAAATAGTCAAAGCTGAAAATTTGTTGAGTGACACGCATCACGTAACGACTTCTGTTTCAGAGGGAGTACATGCAAAGGGTCAGCATCGCCCGCTCCACTTCAGTACTCCAGCTTTCCGCGAGCCAGTAGCCATTGAAGCTGCACGCGATGCAGACTTCTCCTCATCAGACAAAACGGTGCAACCAACGGCATTAAAGGACCGGCTCAAATTCAAACCATTAATGGAATGAACGAGCCGGTTGTTCGCGATCGCACCATTCTTAAACGATCGTTTGATGGAAAGCAACAGCTGCTCTCCATCCATGGAGTAGCGTAGCGGTGGTGCGTGGTCGGGACTTTGGAGAGATAGCACAAGCTGCTGTTGCTGTCAGTAACGAAATTCCGAAGCCAAAGTGCCCGTAGCATTCATATTCATATTCATATTCATAACCATATATAGAGATTGAGACTGATCAAATGATTGATGTCATGCTTGGGTTTTGTTTTACAAACAACATCAGTTTTGGCGGCCCATTAACACAAGCCGCCCAAACGAATTTGGCGCCTCCGCGTCAGGTTACATCATCAGACAGATTATTATTGCTCTCCAGCTAGCCCTCTTTTCTTCGTCTTCCATTCAAATCCAAATCAAAATGACATGACATGGACTTTTTACACATGCATTTTATGTTCCAAATTGAGTTGAGTAATATACCTCACCAAACTCTTTAATTACTTGCTGTCTATATCTATATAACTTTCCATTTGCCGTTTCCAACTGTCCGCCGCCGTTTCCTTCCCTGACCGACCTGCCCGAACTTCTAGGCAGAGGCCGCGGTGGCTCTGGCCGCCGCGTCGTACTCCCCGGCGCCGCGGAGCTCGTCGACGACGGCGCCGAGGTCGCGCGGGCGCACCTCCATCCGGAGCCCGTGCTTCATGAACAGCGTGAGCGACATCTTCTGCTCCACGCGGTGGCCCGGCGCGACGGCGAGGCGGTGGCGGAGGAGCACGCTCCCGGCGATGTTCTTCATCTGCAGGTACGCGAGGTCCTTGCCCAGGCATATCCGCGGGCCGGCGTTGAACGCCACGAACCTGTACGAGTCGTGAGGCTCGAACCTGGTGCCGTCGGCCGACAGCCACCGCTCGGGGCGGAACTCGAGGCAGTCCTCCCCCCACACCGCCTTCATGCGCCCCGCCGAGTAGATGGAGTAGGTCACCGACGAGCCCGCGGGCACGAACGTGCCGTCCGGGAGCACGTCGTCGGCGACGACGTGCTTGGAGTCCTCGGGCACTGAGGGGTACAGGCGGAGCGTCTCCGAGAGCGCTGCCTTGAGGTAGACGAGGCGGTCGAGCTCCTCGAAGTCGAAGGGCGCGGCGAGCCACAATGCCGGGTCCTCGACGCCGCGGGACGCGGCCAGGACGGCGCACAGCTCGCGCACGATCCTGCGTTCCACGTCCGGGTGCGTGGAGACCAGCCAGAAGAACCAGGAGAGCGCCACCGAGGAGGTGTCGCGGCCGGCGAGGATGAAGTTGAGCGCCACGTGCTGCAGCGACTCGTCGGAGTAGGTCCCCTTGCGCATGAAGCGCGAGAGGAGGTCGTCGTGCGGCGTGGCCGACGATGCGTCGTCGCCGTTGTTCTTCTGCTTGCCGCCGGTGAGCTCGAGCTTGCGCGCCCTGATGACGGCCGAGAGGTATCGGTCGACGTGCTGGACGCTGCGCGCCAGCGTGGTCTCCATGCCGAGCCCGAGCCACTTCTTGCACCGCCACACGCACTCCGGGAAGATGAAGCGGTTGAGCGTGGCCTCCGTGGCGCTGTCGAACGCGGAGGCGAAGGCGTTCTCGGGGAGGCCCCTGGCGAGCGTCTCGGGATCCTTGCCGAACGCGAGGCCGCAGATGTTGTCGAAGGTGAGGCGGAGCAGGAGGTCCTGCAGGTCGACGACGTCCGCGTCGCCCAGGATGGGGAGCAGGCGGGCGTGGATGGATCGCGACACCCAGCGCGACATGGCGGTGCGCAGCGTGCGCGTGGTGAACTCGAGCGCGGCCGTCTTGCGCTGCGCCACCCACGTCTCCCCGTCGGAGTTGAAGATGCCGTCGCCGAGCAGGTCCCGGAAGACGGCGTGCCAGAAGGGGCCCTTGGGGTAGTTGTCAAAGCGCGCCTTGAGGACGTGCTCCAGGTTCCGCGGGTCGCACGTCACGGTGACCAGCCCGCCCCGGCGCGCCACCCCGGGCACGGCGAAGATGCAGGTCCGGTACGTGCCCCCCGCGCGGCGCAGGTTGGCGGCGATCCACTCGTGCATGTCCTCGGCGTGCTGCACGAGGCCCGGGAGGCTGCCGACCAGCGGCCACACCCGCGGCCCGCTGAGCCCGCGCGACATCCGCCAGAACCACGCCATGTACAGTGCCACGGCTGCCGCCACCACCGCCCACGCCCCGGCCTCCATCGCTTTCGTTCTTCTTTGCCGACCGGACGGTGGCTGATCCGATCCACCGGACCCGGGCGAGCGAAGCTAAGGTAAAAGCTATAGGAGGCTGCTGCTATGCTGCGCTGACAGGAGAAATAAGTGAGGTCACATGGACCGCAGTGAGTGACTGGCAGTGCAGGGCTGCGAGGACGTGATCGAGAGGCGAGGCTATATATAGCAGTCGGCCAGTCGCACCGGAACGGGCAGCGATTCAAGCCGACGCGGACGGACGGCAATGAATACGTGCGCGCGGCCCAGTAGTAGAACTAGAATCCATGGACTACCGATCCCATCCCGTGCGCCGCACGCACCGGAGTGGCTCTGGGATGGGTCCTGCGTGCTGCGTGGAGTGGGAGGAGCGTACGGTTTGGCGGGATCCTGCTGGTTTGGCGGGACAGGAGACTGAGGAAGCGGGGTGAATTTAAAGGAATCTGTGAGAGAAAAACACGATTTTAGATGAAAAAAAAACAGATCAAATTAGATTTAAGGATACGCGAACGAGCCAGAGTCGAACACACACACACACACCCCCCCTCTCACGCACACACACACACACCCCACCCCACCCATAAATTGCCGTCAGGGGTCGTTGGTTGGTCCAGCGGACCGCTCCAAACCCAACGTGAGCGCGCCGCGGGCGGGCGGGCAGCTGGAGCCTCGGCTCTCCCCTCACCTACTTGTGGGGGAGCCCCTTGAATGCACGCGACGGGGCACATTGAATACGAGCGCAAAACCCGTAGCCGTAGGAGTAGCCATCGGTTAGCCGGCGTCATCGCTGTTGCTGGTTTGCAGCCGATCGTCGCCCGTCGGTACGCTACTTCCTACCAAATACGCCTTGTGTTTTTGCCCGAACCGTGTAATACACGTGCGCAAGCCATCCAGCGCGCGCGCGCGAAGATGCAGCGCAGCAGGCCTAGCTGAACACGGGACGTGCCAGGCGAGGGATGACGCCTGCATGGCTATGGCTGCATCGTATCTACTCGCAATGGACAAAGATGTCAAGCGGCAGGTCAGGTAGCGTAGCATGCTAGCAGACGACCGGGGGCAGTGATGAACTGGCCAACTGTTTTTCGGATGGTCTGGTCTGAGCGCCTTTAGAAGGGCCGCCAGAGTGGGTTTGACTTGACGAAGCGGAGAAACGGGTGGAGGGGACTCCGCGCTGCCGTGCTGGAGTGAGGAGGTACTGAGGTTTGAAGCCGGGAGCGTCAGCGAAACAGCCAAACCGGGGGCAGGCACCTTGGTTTACCATTTATTTTTACATTTACTTTTATAAAAAGACGGCATGGAGGTATGGAGACTTGGAGAGGGTTGGGTCACCCAACTGAGCCAACCTTGCCCGATCGCAGTACCGCTCGATTAGGACCTTTAGGTTCAGGTTAGAAATTAGTATTGGATACTGTTGTACTTTTGTTTGTATTTAACAATTATTGTTTAATTATGACCTAACTAGGCTCAAAAGATTCGTCTCGTAATTTACAATCAAACTATGTAATTAATTATTTTTTTATCTATATTTAATACTATATATATATATGTCTAAAGATTTAATTAGATAGAAAGAAAGTGAAAAAACTTACGATCGAAACGAGGCCTAGCTCGAAGAAGACCGGACTGCAGGTAGCTCGCAGTGCCGGTTTGGTTGGAACTGGAATGAGACTTTTTTTAATGTTTTGCTGCTGGTACCTCGTCGGCCATCAATTTGTCTCAACTCTCTCAGTAACAGTGGGCTTGAGTATGCGTCTTTCTTTGGGCATTCAGCGTACCATCTTGGAGACCTATCCTTTTATTTAATAATACGCATCTGTATTTGTAGATAAGGAAAACGTACATGTAGATGTACGAATATAGATACGTACGTGATACAGAGACAGCTGTCCCAGCCAAACATCACAAAGGACCCTGAAGAAAAGAAAAATTACACAGAAGTCCCAAAATCCTTCGTGAAACCAACGCACTCGAAATCCCCGTCGCCGGCCACCGCCACCGTCGAAGACGCCGAGCACCACCATGAGCTGAAGAAGCCCCATCGCACACTGGCTTTGATAGGAGTCGAAGTAGATGAAGCCATCGGCGGTCGCCCATCGACCGAGGCTGCGCCCCAAGCTCTTCAGCTCCTGGATCTGGAGACGCCACCGACGACCACCGTCATCGGTTGAAGAACGAGCCCAATCCAGCCACCAACCATCCACAACACCTGCAGCCAGCTCCGCATCCATGAGGAAGAAGGCTAGCATCTTCATCATCTGACAGAGACGACGAAGCGCCGGCCTCGCACTCCAGTACAAAGCTCGCCGACCTCGCCAGCGATGCTAGAGAAGAGCACCACTGGGGCGAGGAAAAGGTTGGGATAAGTTATTCACCAGCGTCGTCGTCGCCTCCGTCTCGCCGACGCCACCGAGAACAGCATGCTGCACAGGAGCAAGACCCCCCCCCAACAAACCCTAGCTCCACCGACGAACATCGACAGCGAGCGGACCCTAGACCTAGATAGAACCCTAGCTAGTCTATATACAACCGCACGTCGATTCCCTGGCCCTCCTCCATCTTCAGCGCCTAACCGGCCACCGGAGAGCGGCGGAATCGCCGCCGGAAACACGCGCCGCCCCTTTTTCGCCCTTGGCACTGTAGCTGGGGAAAAAGAAGAGACGAGAAGCAAGAGGCCCGTTCCTACCGGAATTTTCGAACTCATTCTTGGAGACCTATCCTGCGACTGTGGCAAATGCAACCAGCGACCCAGACTCTGATAGATCCCCTGTTACTGTTAGCACCATGTTTAGAGAAATTGGAGCTAAAATGACGTTTCTCACTGTCCTCGAGCTTGTGATTCAGTTGCACACTTTCAATACTCCATCCGTTCCAAAATATACCACGCTTTTGACTTTTAAATATCATATTTTACTATTTGTCTTATTATTATTTTTTAAATAATAAAATAAATAAGTTATTGTTAAAGCATCTCTAATGATAAAATAAGTCATAACAAAATAAATAATATTGATATAAAGAATTGAATAATACAAACAGTCAAACAAGACGTCTAAAAGTAAAAAACGTAATGTATTTCGAAACGGAGTTAATAGATGCTTTAGACCAAAGCTTTGTAAACGGACCTGTTGTGGGGGTATGGCCTCCGGTACCCACAGGATAAGATATGTGCCGCATCATCAGAGGTGGCCTAGCCCATAAGATCAAGGTCTACGGTGTTCGGCTCTGGTTGGCGTGCACCGTAAAGCAATCAAAAGAATGTTGAAGATAGAGAAGGATCTGTTCGGATATGATAGATATCGTATTCCTTATGCTATCTAACTGACTTGTAAACCTGTCCACCAGGCTATATAAGGCGGGCAGGGACCCCCTCAAAATCATCTCATATTCAATACAATACATCAAAGACACATGACGTAGGGTATTACGTCGATCAGACAGCCCGAACATGTCTAAATCGCTGTCTCTGCGTCCTGTGTCACCATCCGGTTCCTATTACACATACCTGCACCGATCATCTACTATCGTGAGTATACCCCTCGATAGACCGCCGACCAGATTTCATCGACACTCGTCTTCTAGCTTGTCTCTAGTACGTTGTCCAGCAATTTGGCTGAACTTAATATTTAGTGTAATTTATTTTCCATTAAAAACTCTCCCAAGGAGGTTCAACCTGTGGAAAGTTACTGGAAAGTTTGTTTTCCTAGTACTTTTAGGATCTAGTAAGTCCAGGGCACACCATCGTGGTTAAAAAAGGAATAAATTCTCGTTTTTAAAAGTCAAATAAATTTAAATTTGTTATATAAAAACACAAACATTTTATGATACCGAATAAATATGATTAAACTAATTAATATAATATTTTTTCATAAGCATATTTAGAGATAGAAATATTCATGTTATTTTGTATAAATTAGATTAAACTTAAAAAAGTTGGACTATTTATTCATCAACTAGCTAGCTAATCATGACTAAGGGCCTGTTCAGATCCATGGGCACTAAAAATTAGCTACCTAATAACTAATAGCTGTTAATTTTTAGCTAACTAATTTTTAGCAGAGGACTATTCATAGGTGGTTGGATAGTTAGCTGAAGGTGCATATGAATTATTAACACCTACTCCCTCCGGTATCCTAGAGGACGTCGTTTTGGACAACGACACAGTCTAAAAAATAACTTTGATTGTTACTTTGTGCTATAAAATATTTATAAAATATAGCAAATATATATTTTTATGAAACTATATTAGGAGATGAATCTAGTTATATCACTTTCAAAATTTTAAACTTAATCCAAAAGAATTTATTTAAAGTTAAAGTTTAAAATATTTGACTTAAGACAACCTCAAAACGACATCCTTAAGAAAACCGGAGGGAGTATTAGCTGTCACAGAACCGCCCAATTTATACAATATCAAGTACGGCTGCCCCCGCTTAAGACGTTGGCACGCACACACTTTCACTCATATAAACCCAGTAGTCCGCTGAGTGTCGCGAAGAATCTCGGTAAATCAACACCACAACCAAGATCGCATGATTAAGCAAATACACATGTGCAGTGGAAATAATATTACAATTGAGTTCACAAATAATAATACAATAATGAGTTCAAATCTGATTAGAGGAAACAACGTAGCTTTGAAATAATTACAATAACGTAAGTTCAAAATATAAATTGCTAGCTTAGATAACATCCTCCAACAAAAGAATATAGGTGAGAAATAAATACGAAATCGTTGAGCCCACCGACACTTAGCCACCACATTTAGCAGGATGAGACCTTCACCTGCAACAGGGTGGGATAAAACCCTGAGTACTAGAATGTACTTAGCTAGACTTACTCGACAGGAAAGAAATAAAAAGACTCACGAGGGTATGCAAGGCTTATTTGGTAGAGCTAGTTGGATAGCATAGATTTGCAAAAGAGCATTACTATCATAAGTCCTTACTTTCAATATTTTAGTTAATATTTTAGCATCAAATTTATTGAAGCTATTTAAGGCTAAGTTTGCACTTGTTCTATATCAGTCACTTGATTAATAAGCATCACAGTAGTAACCATATCCAGTTTATCATATAATCAACATAACCATCATGTTCCATCAAGTGTTACTATGAATGCTGGATAATGACTAAGTTTCTCACTATCCGGAAGAGACGATGATTCGAATCGATTGCAACCAGTTAGGCAGAAATCCATAACACAAGCCTAGGCCCACCAGCCACGGTAGTCTTAGGTCACCTTTGGTATAATTCGGGATATCGTGGGTTTGAGCTGAGCCGCACACTCAAGGGGCAGCCGGATGCTAGGTAGCTCAGGCCAAGCCTGCCCACGGTCAATCCCTGTCCCACCGCACATCCTTACCTCCTCCAGTGTGCGCATCATACATCTCAAATTTTAGCCTGAATTGAGCTATTTGGCTTTATGGTTGAAACGACTTATCCAGCCAGCTAAGTGAAAGAAGGCGTTCAATCTCGAGCAAGGTCCAAGAACGATACGGTCCTTAACCGACACAGGTGAGATAAAAACATGCACACAAGACCTCCATGTCCTGTTGCCTCTCAATCACTAGATCTCACCCGGTCTCCATTTATTAATCATCACATGGTTATTTTCGACGATCGCAAATATAGCCAACCGTGTCATAGTAGCCACCTATCCTACAGGTGATAGTAATCACCTGACTTCTACCGGTCTAAGCATGACTAAGCATGAATTGACCTACTCATACTAGTAAGGGTACAAGTATTTATATAGTGGACAAGGTAGGGAATATGCATCAAATGTTTTTCATCCAACTCCCATCCACCTAATGCATCATACAAAAGTTATACTCTATGTATTTATAAAAAGAGAGGGTAGAAGATTTAGAATGCTCCGAGGCTTGCTTGGGATTCGACACAAAGTCAGTTTAGTTAGCTTGCACCGTCTTGTAGAACCTCTCCACTACTAGCATGCACTCCTAGTGTCCTTCCATCTTTGGGATAGGTCCACCAAACACTATCTTCGGATCCAACTCCAACATCATATGCTTTAGTTCCTCGCATCGGGCATGTAGCACACCTAGACAAGATGCAACAATGCAAGTGCATGAATGCGATGAATGGCAATATGAGATGCATCACATAAAAGCATTTAAGACAAGCACATGGTTACACAATAAGGCATAAGCACCTAGAGTTGTTTTAGAGAGATAGCAAGCACATCAAGCATGGCACACAAGTTAACTTAAGTTCAGCTATTAAAAGCATCCATCAATCAAGAACTAACTAAACATGTTTAACAAAAATAAGAGCAAGTTAAAGCAATCAACTTAAGCACATGCACAGAATCTGGACAGTAGCACAGAAGGCACTTGTTTTAACCATAATTGGGGTTATAGGTATCCAACAAAGGTGATCCTAGACTTTTTTTTAGAAAACTTAGGAAATTGTCTACAACTTTTTTATTACACCTAGAGATGATTCATTAGTTAACTAGGCCGAAAACCATAAGGATGCAGACCTGCACATCAAGGATAGGAAACTAATATGAACTTCAGAAATGTGTATGTAAAGTTATAGACATCCAAAAAAACATGATTCCGAACTTTCTAGAAATCTTATTAAGTTATCTATAACTTTCTTATTTTCATCTCAAGATGATTCAATAGTTAACAAGACCAACAACACGGAGAAGTAAATCTATCCAGACTTAGACAGAATCAGACATCAAACTTTAAACATCTTGTTGACAAAAGATGCTCGGCAGTCCACCGAGGGGTATCCCACAATGGTAGATTTGTCATACAGGTGAGCGAGATCAGGAGCGAGATGGTAATACAAGCACCGAGCCACAAGATTTAGACAGGTTCGGCCGTCAGTATGACATACTACCTACATCCTGTGTTCTGGTGTATTGCATTGAGATGTATCGATCATGTCCACTAGGGGACCTGATGTAGACTAGGCCCGATCTTCTGAAATGTATGATAGCGTCGATTGGTAGAGACTCGACGTTCATGATCTAGGCTTCGAACCAAGACTGATTCGGACCCCCACAACTGTTACACCACTGCTCCGTTAGTTATCAACCACACGAACACGATTGACCTCGCCGAGAAGGCTTTCCTGCAAGCGAATCGAGAACACAAGCAAGAACGAGATAAACGTAATCTGAAATTGCAAATAAATATGAGGCTTATGATAATAAGAAAGAGTTCAAGTCTTTATTCGAAAGGACTAATTGCTACAGGTGAACAAGATCAAGAACTGGGGCCCTAGTTCACAGCAAGCGGCTTTGGCGGCGATAGTTGCAGTAAAACGACGTCTATTTCACGAGGAAATCAAGAACTAAACAAAACCCAAACCCTAAGGAGAGCGATGACTGTTATTTATAGAGTCTTGGGCGTCACCCCCTGGATGCGCTCCCTAATGGGCCCAAACACGATACATGGTCCAACAGACCAAAAGACGATGTCGCAGCACCCTGGCAGATTCTGGACGCTAACTTATTTCGACAATTCCTATTGATTTTGAAGGTCTTTTGATGTGAAACCACTTGGATTGGCTTCCTTATCAAATTAGCTTTCCAACCATATGTGGATCCTTGAAAACGGAGTCCGAATGTGTCTTGGGTGACCAGTTTAAGGTAGACTGGTCCTAGAGGCCGAGGTAGACTCAAACTTGAGTTGCTTTGGGCCTCCACCTCGGGGACTCGAACCGAATTAGCCTCGAACCTCCTTATTGACTTGGACACCCTTGCTGGCCTCCTACCCCTCCATACTATGTGCCAAACATGGTCATATGCATGGGTATCATGTCCTCATCAGGACCCCTGCATCTCCTTATATACTTTGGAGGGATAGGGTTACAAGGAATGTAGCTTATTTGGTACTATATAATAGCTTGTGGTGCACGCTGTGGGGGTATGGCCCCTAAGACATGGGCTGCACCCCCAGGGGTGGCCTGGCCCACAAGGTTAAGGCATGCACGGCGCTGCTTGGCATGCATCGCAAGATATTATATAGTACCAAATAGGCTACTTTACTTGTAACCCTATCTCCTCCAGTGTATATAAGGAGAGGTAGGGGTCTCCTAGCGGATAGGATCTATCAGATCGGATCTATATATATATTAATACAATACACCAAAGATACAAGACGTAGGGTATTATATCGATCAGATGGCCCAAACCTGTCTAAATTGCTGTCTCTGCGCCTTATGTCACCATCCGATTCCTAATTACGTGCACCCCCACCGACAAATCTACCATCGCGGGATACCCCTCGGTGGACCACCGAGCATATTCTATCGATAGTTGGTGCGCCAGGTAGGGGTGTGTGCTTGATCCATGGTGAGCTAGATGGACCTCAAATCAACAATGCGTTCTCATTGTCAATCTCGATGGAGATCCATGTCGGTCCACGACGACGATTCATCGCTGGCTACACCAGCTCCCACGATAGCAGATCCAATCTTGGAACCACCTCCGAGGTCGCCTTCACCAACAACTCATTGCCCGTCATGTGCTCGCCGTCAATGCTGACCAGATAATGCCATACATCACCGACCAGATGCTCCGTCCAAAGCTAAGTCACGCTTTAATATTCTTCTAAATATTCTCCAATCTTCGTATATCGCCATAATATTTCTCTGAACTGTTTTCTCCATATTTGCTCTCCAAACGATTTTCTGAACCCTCGAACAGTCACGTTGATGCTCGGACGCCTCCAAAGACGGCCCTGTCTTCGGCTCCTCCCTACACATGCTACAGGCTCCACGCTCTGTGTTATGGGTGGTCGGCAGCGGCTCCTTGGTCACGCCTATTCCTCCTACACGTGCACGAGCTCTGCGCTCGACGTTATGGACTATGGGCTAGCTAGGGCTAGAGACTCAGCTACACACTAACTGGTTGGGTGGTTTATATTAAATATAAATATATTTTCACGTCAACTGATCGTTGAACTGCATACGTTGTTTCATCACCATTGCTGATTTTTCTTCGGAGTTTATTTATTTGTACATCATATACTACCTATTCTACATGTTTGTATTATAGGATCATCGTCTAGGTGATCAGACCACCTGGTGCTCGGACTTCTCCACCAATCAACTGGTCAGACCGCTTGATTCATGGACTCCGTCGCTGACCAGTTGATCGAACTATTCGCCGGTCATTTCTACTCAATGTTCACTTCGCCGCCGACCAGTCGATCAGACTGTTTGTCGCTTGTACTTCATCGCCAGCGACACCGGTTACTCCTTGGCCCTTGGATTCTTCATGCTCGAGGACTAAGTGGGCACACTTCACCGCACGGACATCGCCAGCGACACCGAGGACTTCTCACTCCTTGGTGCTCGGTCATCGCCAGCAACGCTGGGGACTCCTCGCTCCTGGGTGCTTGGTCATCGCCAGCGATGTCGGGGACTCCTCGGTGCTCGGTCATCACCGGCGACGCCGGGGACTCCTCGCTCCTCGGTGCTTGGTCATCGCTAGTGACGCCATGGACTCCTCGCTCCTCAGTGCTCGGTCATCGCCGCCTACTCCGAGGACTCCTTGCTCCTCGCTCCTCGGTGCTCGGTCATCGCCGCTGATGCCAGGGACTCCTCGCTCCTCGGTGCTCGGTCATCACCGCCTATGCCGGGGCCTCCTCGCTCCTCGCTCCTCGGTGCTCGGTCATCGCCGTCGACGCTGAGGACTCCTCGCTCCTCGATGCTCGATCACCGTCGCCTACGTCGGGGACTCCTCGCTCCTCACTCCTCGGTGCTCGGTCATCGCTGCCTACGCCAGGGACTCCTTGGTGCTCGGTCTTTGCCACCTATGCCAGGGACTCCTCGGTGCTCGGTCATCGCCAGCGACACCGAGGACTCCTTGCTCCTCAGTGCTCAGTCATCGCCACCTACGCTAGGGACTCCTCGGTGCTCGATCATTGCCAGCGACGCCGAGGACTCCTCACTCCTCGGTGCTTGGTCATCACCACCTACGCTGGGGACTCCTCGCTCCTCAGTGCTCGGTCATTGTCGCCGACGCTGGGGACTCCTCGCTCCTCGGTGCTCGGTCATCACCGCCTACACCGAGGACTCCTCGCTCCTCAGTGCTCGGTCATTGCTGCCTATGCTAGGGACTCCTCACTCCTCGCTCCTCGGTGCTCGGTCATCGCCGCCTACGCCAGGGACTCCTCGGTGCTCGGTCATCGCCGCCTAGGCCGGGGACTCCTCGGTGCTCGGTCATCGCCAGCGATGCCGGGGACTGCTCACTCCTTGGTGCTCGGTTATCGCCGCCTACGCTAGGGACTCCTCGATGCTCGGTCATCGCCAACGATGTCGGGGACACCTCACTCCTCGCTCCTCGGTGCTCGGTCATCGTTGCCAATGTCGGGGACTCCTCGGTGCTCGGTTATCACAGCCTATGTTGGGGACTCCTCACTCCTCGCTCTTCAATGCTTGGTCATCACCGCCTACACTAGGGACTCCTCGCTCCTCGCTCCTCGATGGTCGGTCATCGCCACCTATGCTGGGGACTCCTCGGTGCTCGATCATCGCCAGCGACGCTAGAGACTCCTCGCTCTTCGGTGCTCAGTCATCGCTGCCTACGCTGGGGACTCCTCGGTGCTCGGTCATCGCTAGTGACGCTGGAGACTCCTCGCTCTTCGGTGCTCGGTCATCGCCGCCTACGTCGGGGACTCCTCGCTCCTTGCTCCTCGATGCTCGGTCATCGCTGCCTACGCCGAGGACTCCTCGGTGCTCAGTCATCGCCAGCGATGCTGGAGACTCCTCGCTCTTTAGTGCTTGGTCATTGCCGCCTACACCGGGGACTCCTCGCTCCTCGGTGCTCGATCATCGCCAGCTATGCCGAGAACTCCCTGGTTGGTCGGACATCGTCGGCTACGTCGGGGACTCCTCGGTGCTCGGATCTTGCTACGTCTCGTCGGTGTGCTATCAAGCTACTCCATGCTATTTGAATCAGGGTGCTGATCTTGGGTAGCATGTCTAGGGTCTTGATACGCGCATGTCAGACGACGTCGGCAAGCTTTCAGACTTCTTTGACCCTGCTACAAGATTTATTCTTCATCTTCCAGCAGGCTCGGGGACTAAGTGGGCACACTTCACCTTGCGGTGAATGTGCTTGTTCTCATCTCGAGGCTATGCCCAGGGACTGGCTGCCTACTCGGCTGGTCTTCTACTTTCTAACCCTAGCACCATGTGACTACATCACCTACTGTCAGGCTCGGGGACTAGCTGTGGGGGTATGGCCCCCAAGACATGGGCTACACCCCCAAGGGTGGCCTGGCCCACAAGGTTAAGGCATGCACGACGCTGCTCGGCGTGCACCGCAAGACATTGTATAGTACCAAATAGGCTACTTTACTTGTAACCCTATCTCCTCTAGAGTATATAAGGAGAGGTAGGGGTCCCCTAGCAGATAGGATCTATCAGATCGGATCTACATACAGATTAATACAATACACCAAAGACATAGGACATAGGGTATTACATCGATCAGACGGCCCGAACCTGTCTAAATTGCTATCTCTATGCCTTGTGTCACCATCCGGTTCCTAATTACGCACACCCACACCGAATCTACCATCGCAGGATACCCCTTGATGGACTGCCGAGCATATTCTGTCAACACACGCTGAGCAGCGCCATGCACGCCTTGATCTTATAGGCTAGGTCACCTCTGATGGTGCAGCCCATATCTTGTCTTATGGATACCGGGGGCCATACCCCCATAACTAGTCCCCAAGCCTGATAGTAGGTGACATAGTCACATGGTGCCAGGGTCAGAAAGGAGAAGACTAGTTGAGCAGGCAGCCAGTCCCTGAGCATAGCTTCGAGATGAGAACAAGCACATTCACTGCAAGGTAAAGTGTGCCCACTTAATCCCCGAGCCTGCTAGAAGATGAAGAATGAATCTTGTAGCAGGGTCAAAGAAAAAGAAGTCTAAAAGCTTGCCAATGTTGTCCGACATGCGCGTATCAAGACCCCAGAAGTGATGCCCAAGATCAGCACCCTGATCCAAATAGCATGGAGTAGCTTGACAGCACACCGATGAGACATAGCAAGATCCGACCACCAAGGGAGCACCGAGGAGTCCTCGGCGTCGCTGGCATTGTCTGAGCATTGAGGAGCGAGGAGTCCCCGGTGTTGCTGGTGATATCCGAGCACCAAGGAGTGAGGAGTCCCTAGCGTCGCTGGCGATGTCCGAGCACCGAGGAGCGAGGAGTCTCCGGCGTCGTTGGTGATATCTGAGCACCAAGGAGCGAGAAGTCCTCGATGTCGTTGGTGATGTTCGAGCATCGAGGAGTGAGGAGTCCCCAGCATTGCTGGCGATGACCGAGCACCAAGGACCAAGGAGTCCCCGGCGTCGCTGGTGATGTCCGAGCACCAAGGAGCGAGGAGTCCCTAGCGTCGCTAGCGATGATTGAGCACCGAGGAGTCCCCCACGTAGGTGGCGATGTCCGAGCACCGAGGAGTCTCAGCGAAGCTAGCGATGTCCGAGCACCAAGGAGTTCCCAGCAAAGCTAGCGAGGTCCGAGCACCGAGGAGTCCTCGGCGTAGCTAGCGATATCCAAGCACCAAGGAGCGAGGAGTCTCCGGTGTCGCTTTCAACGATCGAGCACTGAGGAGCGAGGAGTCCCTAGTGTCGCTCATGATGTCTGAGCACTAAGGAGTCCCCGGTGTAGCTAGCGAGGTCCAAGCATCGAGGAGTCCCCGACATAGCTGGCGACATTCATGCGGTGAAGTGTGCCCACTTAGTCCTTGAGTATGAAGAATCCGAGCACCAAGGAGTAACTAGTGTAGCCGGCAATGAAGCACGAGCAATGAACAGTCTGGTCAATTGGTTGGCAGCGAAGTGAGCATTGAGTAGAAGCGACTAGTGAACAGTCCAATCAACTGGTCGACGACGAAGTCCATGAACCAAGCGGTCCAACCAGTTGATCGATGGAGAAGTTTGAGCACCAGGTGGTCCGATCACCTAGATGATGACCCTACAATACAAACATATAGAATGGGTAGTACATGATGTAAAAATATATGAACTCCAGAGAAAAATCAGCAATGTCGATGAAATAGAGTAAGTAGCTCGACGATTAGTTGATGTGAAGATATATTTAATATAAACCGCCTGAATAGTTAGTGTGTAGCTGAGTCTTCAGCCCTAGCTAGCCTGTTAACCATAACACGGAGCACGGAGCCCGTGCACATGTAGGAGGAACAAGCGTCTCTAAGGAGCCATTGCCGACCACCCATAACATAGAGCGTGGAGCCCGTAGCACGTGTAGGGAGGAGCCAGAGATAGGGCCATCTCTGGAGGCGTTCGAGCATCAATATGACTGTTTGGGGGTTTAGAAAATCGTTTGGAGTGGAAACATAGAGAAAACAGTTCGGAGAAACATCATGGCGATATATGGAGATTAGAGAATATTTAGGAAAATATTAAAGCGTGACTTAGCTTTAGACAACGTCTGGTCGGTGGCATATGGCGTTATCTGGTCGGCGATGCGGGCAGCTCGCTTGATGGCTGGAATGGAGTTGATCTCGTGTTGGAGTCAGACGGGTACGCGGAGTTGTAGTTGAACGAGCGTAGTCGCTTGATGCAATCGGACAACTTGTTTGATGCCTTGGTAGATCATCTCAGCGGTCATGTCGGTGTTGGAGAGCTTGTCATGGGATGGGATGAATAGACAGTGCTCGGCTTGGTTTTGGCTGCATGATGCACACGTATGTATACACATGCACATGCATGTGCCCTTGTAGATCCGTGCTTGCATATTTGCATGCATGCAAATTCGTATAGCGCATGCAAGCTGTATATCTTGGTTAGTTCAATTTGCTTTGCATGACATCCGCAGATCATAGATTAGCTTTCCTGGTTTGCTTCTTGTTGATTGGGTCTTAATATTGTGTGACCCTCGTTGATTAGCCTGGTGTTGCATGGTGGTGTTGCTGATGGCATCTATGCCTCTCGGGATTACCAAATCAGGACCGCCTGAGGACACCCTGATGCATCAAGTCTTGGCTCTTGAGCGTGATGAGTGGTGTATGTAGTTTGCATCACCTGGCTCGTCAGCTTGAATATGCATGTCGTCAGCCTTCATGCGTGTGGTGCTGGGCGAGCTCAGGGAGTTGTATGTTGCTTCATTGGCCAATGCTTGCCAATTCAGATTTGGCATCTGCTGGGACGCCACAAGCTATCACTGTGGAATCACGTCACACGGTGAGGCGAGAAAAGTCGATGCTCTGGTTGTTGAAGCTTGTCGCTGCGATCCACTGAGTTCCCACGAATGACGTAGATCTTGAGGTATGCCATCTGGCTCGCCATGGGATCAAGCGCACACCCCTACCTGGTGCACCAACTGTCAACAAAAGATGCTCGGCAGTCCATCGAGGGGTATCCTATGATGGTAGATTTGTCGTAGAGGTGAGCAAGATAAGGATCGAGATGGTAATACAAGCACCAAGACATAAGATTTAGATAGGTTCGGCCATCAGTATGACGTAATACATATATCCTATGTTCTGATGTATTGCATTGAGATGTATGGATCATGTTGTAGCCCATCTACTAAGGGACCCCTGCCTCTCCTTATATACTCTAGAGGAGCAGGGTTATAAGGAAAGTAGCCTATTTGGTACTATACAATATCTTGCGGTGCACGCCTTGATCTTGTGGGGCGGACCACCTCTGATGGTGTGGCCCATGTCTTGTCTTATGGATATCGGGGGCCATACCCCCACAGCTAGTCTCTGAGCGTGACAGTAGGTTAGTCATGTGGTGCTAGGGTCAAAAAGTAGAAGACCAACCGAGCAGGTAGCTAGTCCCCAGGCATAGCCACGAGATGAGAAAAGAGCACATTCACTGCAAGGTGAAGTGTACCCACTTAGTCCCTGAGCCTGCTGGAAGATGAAGAATGAATCTTGTAGCAGGGTCAAAGAAAAATAAGTATGAAAGCTTGCCGATGTCATCTGACATGCGCATATCAAGACCCCAGATGTGCTACCCAAGGTCAGCACCCTAATTCGAACAGCATGGAGCAGTTTGATAGCACACCGATAAGACGTAGCAAGATCTGACCACCAAGGGAGCACCGAGGAGTCCCCGACATCGCTGGCGATGACCGAGCACCGAGGAGAGAGGAGTCCCCGGCGTCATCGGTGATGTCCAAGCACCGAGGAGTGAGGAGTCCTCGGCATTGCTGGCAATGACCGAGCACCGAGGAGTCCTTGGCGTCGCTGGTGATGTCCGAGCACCGAGGAGTGAGGAGTCCCCGACGTCACTGGCGATGATCGAGCACTGAGGAGAGAGGAGTCCCCGATGTCGCTGGCGATGTCCAAGCACCGAGGAGCGAGGAGTCCCCAACATCATTGGTGATGCCTGAGCACCAAGGAGTGAGGAGTCCCCAGTGTTGCTGGCGATGACCGAGCACTAACGAGCGAGGAGTCCTCGGCGTCGCTGGTGATGATCGAGCACCAAGGAGCGAGGAGTCCCTAACATTGCTGGCGATGACCGAGCACAGTGGAGCAAGGAGTCCCCAGCGTCGCTAGTGATGACCGAGCACCGAGGAGCAGAGAGTCCCCGACATCGCTGGCGATGTCCGAGCACCGAGGAGTGAGGAGTCTCCGGCGTCGCTGGCAATGTTTGAGCATCGAGGAGTCCCCGGTGTAGCTGGCGATGTCTGAGCACTGAGGAGTCCCCGGCATAGCTGGCGATGTTCAAGTGCCGAGGAGTCCCCTGTGTCGCTAGCGATGTCCGAGCACCAAGGAATTCCCCACGTAGCTAGCAACATTCGAGCAGCAAAGGAGTCTTCGACGTAGCTAGCGATGTCCGAGCACCGAGGAGTCCCCGGCGTAGGCGATGTCCGCAAGGTAAATGTAACACCTCGGGTGTTTAAATACTAAAACCTGACATGTCATCATACGCATTGCAAAGTATTTGGCATTTGGTGAAAACTTTGAGATGCATACACTAAAACAAGTTTATATTTATGTGGTATGTGTTGAAGTGTATTGTTTGACTCAAGTTCAAAGTTTGCTTGGATTTTTAAATTTTCAAGAAAACCCTGATTTTCAGCATTTAAATCCTACCCTAAAAACTCATTTCAAAATCTAAGCATATTTTGGGGTTGAGCCCAAAAGCAAAAGTGTAGAGCTTGACAAGTTATATAAAGTTTGTTTTTGGAGTTTTCAAAGTTGTTATAAAAAATTTGGAGTAATTCGAAAAGGCGTAATTTGTTAAATTTCCCCTATTCAAATTTAAAAGTTCATTTCAAAATCTAGACCGAATTTGGGGGTGATTATAAAATCAAAGTTGTAGAACTTTTGATTTTGAACAACTTTTGTTTTTGGATATTTTTGAGTTGTTATAAAAATTTGAGAGTAATTTGTGAATTTTGGTGAATGGCAATCTTGTAAATACTGTGAACAGTGTTCACCGTCTAAGCTACATGGCCGGCGACCTTCTTCGGCGTTCCAGGCACATCGTGGCTATCCTTGGCGTCGCGCTGGCGCAGAAACGGCTCCGTCATGGCTTCCTTGAGCTTCTGAGCCACGCTATTAGTACCAAAATGCCGTCGTCGTCGTTTTTCTTCTTCCTCTGTTTTCACCGACGCCGCCGTTGTCATCGCTCCGGTGAGCTCGCATCGTCTCCCTAGTGCCGTTGCCATCTCGGTAAAGGCCATTCTAGTTCTATCTTTCTCTTGTGCATCCACCCAGCCAACTGTGGTCGACTGATTTCACCGAGAATCCACTGTCCATGTCTTTCTTCCTCGTGGCCGGCAACTTCACCGCCGTGGGCGTGTCGTCGTGGCCAGAGCCCTCCGATGAGCCGTTGCCCGTGATCAGTGTACCTATGGCTTCGTCTTGATGTTGTAGTATTTAATCCATTGTTGTTTACTCATTTTGATCACTGCAGTCACCGGTTCTCCTTCACCGACGATCTTTGCTCCGTCGTGATCACCGTGGTTGTCGTCACGCCTCTCCGTTGCTTCTCCGACCTCGTTCCTTGCTTCAACGCATCCGGGGTGAGCTACTGGTGCTTCCTGGATCATTTGTTTAAGCTCTACTGGTTTCACATCGCCGGCGTAGCACTGCCATGCCACCGCGTCCGCCATGGCCGGCGTAGTGCTCGGTCCAGTCCGTAGCTAGTCCAGCTTATGCCCTAGATCGATGCGCCTAGTCGAGGGTAGTGTTTTGGTACCTTGGTCGTCACCGTTGGCCTCGCCGTCGGCGAGAAATCGCCGGTCAGCGCCATCATTGTCGTGGTCAGCGTGGGAGGAAGGGGATGACAGGTGGGGTCAAGGTGTCAGTGACTCAGTGATTTCAAAATGGTTTTTTCTATTTTCAGATTTGAATGAATAGTGTCTATTTTTGTTATTTTTTATAGATTTATTTAGAGCTCCAAAAATTATGAAAATTTTTGTGTGACCTCTCTATGATGTATATTATTTAGGAAAAATATGAAATGTTGTTTTTCAGTAATTTTTTAATGTGATAAAAATTGCTCAATTTATTAATAAATGGATTTCCATGATTTTTCTAGGCTTATTTAATTGTCCAAAAAATTATGAAATTTGTTTTGTCACTTACTTATCATGTAATGAATATTTACAAAAAATTTTGTGGTTAATTGGAACAAGTTGATTTATTTCATAATTCTTAATTAATTAATTAATTCATAAAAGTAAATAGTAACCTTTAGTGATTTATGTTTTGTTTGCATTTTTGATTGAGTGATGTCCTTGGGCCATTAGTTGGTAATGATCCTTAGCAATTGATGTAAGTAGTACAAAAAAGATTTGGTTAGTTTGACTTGTAACTGTACCGCGAAGGAAAGTTGTATTCAAATTGTTAATTCTTGCATCCATCATCGAGCATCATGTTTCGTACTCCGCATCATGTTAAATATGGCACTGTTACTACGTGTAGTGAACGAAGGTGAACTTGTAGTAGTTAATCAAGTTGCGGAGGAGGTTAATCCATCTGTTGAAGTCGGATCAAATACTTGTGAAACGTCGTAGGAACCGGACTTTTCTGTCAACAAAGGCAAGCCCCGGATGCATACAACCCTACCTTGTATTTTACAAATTGATTTCGCTTTTGCTTCTTTTTACTGCATTAAGTGATTAGGAGTCAAGTATAAACCAAATTAGTACATTACCAACCTTGTTATTCCATATTTACCATATTACTTGTTTTAAATTCGTATATGCCTAGTTTTGCTTAGCTATGCTTAGAACAATGAAAGTCGGGTGATTACCCGCCACCTACAAGTTTTAAATGGAAACTTGGTTACTTATGTTGTCATGTGATATGGGAATGTGGAGTAATAAATCTAGACCAGGTGGACTCAGTGTGTGTGAGCCACAAGACATGGAGGTCTTGTGAGCGGGTCCTTTCCGTCTGTGTCGATTAAGGTCCGTACCGTTGTTGAATTACATGAGATGAGACTTTGTAGTACTAACCACATACTCCGGTAAGCCTTTACTCGGTTATTCTATTATGAGAATGGCTACTCGTGCACTAGGAGTGGAGAGATGGCGAGAGTAGTGTGTACCCACGTGGCCATGGGTTGGAATGGTGAAGTACTGTATTCTCGGGTGGCGCGGACCCGTTCTTGTTTTAGAGGATCTGAGTGTAGGTTGGTATATGTAGGTCGGGGACTTGCATATGTTGTGTGGTCTGGAATTCCCAGCTGGGTCTTAATCGGTTCGAATCGTCGTTGCTCCTCGATTATGGAGACTCAACTCACTATTCATCATCATTGTATTAATAACTAGAACTTGAGTCTGGTTGAGAAAGTGTTGGATATGAAGTTTCATGATCTCCATATGGATCATGTCAGCTTTGTATATGATTTCATGAAGTTATAAATGTCTAATTAAAGAATTTTTATCAAAGAGCTTTTACGCAAAATAACTTTGATTATTGCTAAAACCATACCTTGAATCCCTAAGCCTGCATTTCTAAGTTTATCAGTTCGTATTTCGGTTAAGTCTTGTTGAGTACTTTTGTACTCAGGGTTCGTTGACCCTTGTTGCAGGTGAGCCTCATGAGCAGATCTATTTTGGATCATGCTGCATGACGGTTGTTCCTTGTGATGACGATGAGAAGTAAATGTGTGGTCCCTGGGCAGGGCAGTTTCTTTGTGTGTTTTGTGTTAGATTATAATGCCACTCCACTATTTCGTTTTGTAATAATCATCAAACTTAGTTGCGAGGTTTGAAACTACTATTTTGTAAATTATGTTATTTAAGACTTCCGTTGTTTTTACTCTGGTGTAGATATTTGAATAAATATTGTAATACTACAATGACTCTGTAACGTGATCCTGCTCGGAAATCGTGGATGATTTGGGGTTCCCTGAGGACACCCGACAGTCTTCTTAAGTTATCAAAAACATATGCACAGATGTTAAAGGTCGTCAGATAGTGATAGATGCATGTGGGCCCTATAATTTAGGAGGTTCTGCCACAGAATGGTATTAGAGCGATCGTTGTAAGGTTTTTTGTTGTATTGTTTTACAAAAACTTCAAAATGATTTAGATGACTAAATTTAACTTGATAATTTGGTCCAAATTGCTTCTGACTTATCTTATTTCTTTCTCACCATTCCTTATTTGATTAAAAACATTTTGTGTGGTGGAGTAGTAATCTTACTATGCCCTATATAAAAACAAATGTTGTTTATGTGCATTATGAACTCTGATGTTTTTGTTCGTAAGAACGATTAATGCATCATGATTAATTCACTAGTTACTTCCTTCACCTCTGAGTCTGGAGTTGAGTAGTGAGTCTGGTTTGAGTAATGTAATCCATCATAGCTGCTGTTTAGACTTTGATCAAATGATCTTATTTGGATTAAATTGGCTTCCTACAGTATGACCCGTACAAAGATGACACCCCGTAAGTCCACTAGACCTAAAGGAGTTCCTCGTCACCAACTTGCCCATAGGAATGATGGTGCTAGTAGTAGCAGCTCTAGGCCAATCCCTAGGTAGAGATACAAAGGATTTCTATAGAATTAGCACAAGCTACTAGAGATAGGGCTTTGGATGCTATACAGGTAGGAGAATTACAGGATCAATTGAGACATCTCACCATCATGCACAGGAATTGTGAAAGCATGTTAGTTCGTACAGTGGAGGGAAGGAATGAAGCTTGGCATAGGGAAAATGTAGCTAGAGCTAGAACTCATGAGCTAGAATTCTATGTAGAAGATTTAGAAGAACATAATACTTATCTGCATGAGGAAGTTCATAGGCTTAGCAACCTTCTAAATCCAAATCATGAGCCCCAAGCTGATGCCATGGACCCCAGTGTCATCCTTGCCGATGATGACAAATCAGAAGAGGAAGAAGAAGAAGATCCTGAAGAATTGGTAATGATCGATGAAAGTGAAAATGAAGGCAGTAATATTTCCGGAATAGATACCGAGTCTGAAGTTTGAAGTAATCACAGAAAGGAGTAGAGTTGTAAAATAGGAGACCTAGTTAAGTAGTCTTGTTTAGGTGCGGGTTTGTGCTTAAATAAGTAAACTCTATGTAATGTGTCTGGAGTAAGCTTTTGTGTAATTCAATAAAGGCTTGTGAATAAAGTTTGGTTTGTTATGAGTAGATGCGTCGTACGCGGGGTTCGTATATTCCTAGAACTTCACAAGATGAGGATGGTATTCCAGATCCACCACCAGTTCCAACAAATATGGCTAATGCTATAACCGCACTTGTCAATGTGATGGCCGAAAATTCTTGTTTGCTTCATGAGATAGCTCAGAGTAATCAGAATCAAATGCACAGAAACTGTGGTCGCCACCACAATAGACAAGAGGCTACATATGTTGATTTTACAGACACAAGACCACCAGTGTTCACCAAGGCAGATGAACCATTGGAGGCTGATGACTGGCTTTGGACCATGGAGCAGAAATTTGATCTTATTCCATGCACGGAGTATTAGAAACGTGCGTTTGCCGCTCAGCAACTTAGAGGAGCAGCAAGTGTTTGGTGGGCAAACTTAGTGGCTATGTAACCAGCTAACATTCTAATAACTTGGGCTAAGTTTCGTACTGCCTTCAGAGCCCATTATATCCCTGAGGGAGTTATGGCTATGAAGCTAGATGAATTCCTTGCTTTGAAGCAAGGAGATCAAATAGTGATGCAGTATGTGGGAAGATTCAATCACCTGTCATAATATGCATCTGAACATGTCAATACTGATGCCAAGAAGAAAAGGTGGTTTATGAGAGGTCTGAATACCAAGCTGCAGACAATGATGACAACTTGTACTA
The DNA here is from genome assembly GCF_019320115.1 of Miscanthus floridulus. Taxonomy (NCBI): domain Eukaryota; kingdom Viridiplantae; phylum Streptophyta; class Magnoliopsida; order Poales; family Poaceae; genus Miscanthus; species Miscanthus floridulus. The sequence goes on from NC_089590.1 coordinate 77,308,845, forward strand.
ATGTTAATTATCATGAGGCAGTAAATATTGCAATTGCTTCAGAGTCAAAGTATCGGCAGCATAAGGAGCTTAAAAAGAAAAAGAGTATGCCATCTGGATCTTTTGGGGAAAATTAGAAGAGGCAGAGGGTGATTTATCATCCAGTACATCATAATCGTCCTCCTTATCATTTGCCGCAGTCTCAAGCTAGGCAATAGTCAAATGTCCGTCCTGCTATAACCTACCAGAGTTCACAGTCGACCAATGCTCCTGGTGGCAATGCTCCAATGTCCTAGAGTCACAACTATCCATGTTACAATTATGGAAGGACTGGTTATTTCTCCAGGGAATGTCCATATCCTAGGTAGGCTAATCAAAATTATCAGAAGACCCCTGCCAATCAACAACAGGGTCAGACACCAAATAAGAACCCCAATCAGAATGCTTAGAAGGGCAAAGATGAGAGGAAGACAGGATGGGTGTTCTATATTCAAGCTGGAGAAACTCCAGAAGGGGAACTAGTGATGATGGATATGTTTCCTATTGCCAATCACCTTGCAGTTATACTTTTTGATTATGGCGCATCGCATTCATTCATCAATAGAACATTTGTCGTGAAGCATGAAATTTCAATCAGGGCAACAAAGGAAAGTTTCTTTATACAGTCACCCGGGGACGTCTGTGTACTAAGGAAATAGTATACCAGGTACCCGTAAACCTGGGTGGGCATATTTTTCCCACTACCATGATTATCCTTAAGGATCAGGATATAGATGTAATCTTGGGAATGAATTGGATGTATCAGCATAAGGCTGTTACAGATGCTTTGAATAGAACTTTAAGGGTAAGTTTGCCTAATAGTAATTCTCAACTTCTCATCCAACTTCCAACCTTAAGAAGATCAGTAGGCAAGAATTGTGCAACTGCTATCAAAGAGATTAGAGATATTCTGGTAGTATGTGAATTTTCGGATGTGTTTCCTAAAGATTTACCCAGTCTACCACCTGATAGGGATGTATAGTTTAACATAGAGTTGCAACCTAGAACAGCTCTGATTTCTCAAAGAGCTTATAGGATGCCACCTAAGGAATTGGCCGAGTTGAAGACTCAGTTACAAGAATTGATTGAGAAGGGGTTTATCCAACCTAGTTCATCACCTTGGGGATGTCTGGCAATTTTTGTGAAAAAGAAAGATGAGACCCAGAGGTTATGTGTCGACTATCGTCTGTTGAATGAAGTGACCATCAAGAATAAGTATCCATTACCTCAGATAGATTTGCTTTTTGATCAATTAGCCGGAGCCAAAGTTTTCTCCAAGATAGATTTGAGGTCAAGATATCACCAAATCAAGATAAAGCCTAAAGATATTCCCAAAATGGCATTTACCACAAGATATGGACTATATGAATACTTGGTAATGTCTTTTGGTTTGATAAATGCTCTAGCTCATTTCATGTATCTAATGAATTCAGTATTCATGCCTGAGCTAGACAAGTTTGTAGTAGTGTTTATTGATGACATTCTAGTATATTCCAAGAATAAGAAAGAACATGTGGAACATCTCAGAATTGTTCTGACCCGCTTAAGAGAACATCAACTATATGCCAAGTTCAGCAAGTGTGATTTTTGGCTTAAGGAAGTACAATTTCTTGGACATGTTTTGTCAGCTGAAGGCGTTGCAGTTGATCCCAACAAAGTGAAGGATGTGCTTGATTGGAAACCGCCAACCACAGTTCATCAAGTTCGGAGTTTTCTAGGTTTGGCAGGGTATTACCGTCGATTTATTCTAGATTTCTCTAAAATATCAAAGTCCATAGCAGAATTGTTGAAAAACCAAGTCAAGTTTGTCTGGTCATCTGATTATGAAGAGGCTTTCCAGACCTTGAAGAGATTGTTGACTACTACACCAGTATTAGCCCAACCTAATATTGAGAAGCCATTTGATGTTTATTGTGATGCTTCAGGTATTGGTATTGGATGTGTGTTGATGTAAGAAGGCCGAGTCATTGCTTATGCATCCAGGCAACTTAAGCAACACGAAGAACACTATCCGACTCATGATCTGGAGTTAGCAGCTGTGGTTCACGCTCTGAAGATTTGGTGGCATTACCTGCTTAGTAATACGTGCCATATGTATACAGACCACAAGAGCCTAAAGTATATCTTTACTCAGTCAGAATTGAATATGCGATAAAGAAGATGGTTAGAACTGATTAAGGATTATGACTTGGAAGTACATTATCACCCTAGTAAAGCAAACGTGGTTGTAGATGCCCTCAGTCGCAAAAGTTATTGTAACTGTCTGGCAGTGAGAACAATGGGTTTGACTTTGTGTCAAGAAATGGAGAAATTGAATGTAGAAGTAATTCAACAAGGTAGCTTGACCAACATAATTGTTGAAGCCACTATTTGAGATCAAGTTGTTGCTGCTCAGAAGGAAAATAAGGGTATAGCCCATATCAAGGAAAGAGTCAAGAATGGAAAAGCGGAATGCTTTAGCATAGATGATGAAGATGTATTATGGTTCAAGGATCGCCTAGTGGTACCAAAAGTTCCGGAGTTGCGGCAGCCAATTCTAGAAGAGGCACATGCTACTAGGTTATCTATCTATCTAGGAAGCAATAAGATGTACCATAACTTGAAGCAAAGATTCTGGTGGACTAAAATAAAAATAGAGATTGCTAGATATATAGCAAAGTGTGATACTTATCAAAAGGTGAAAGCTATACATTTGAGGTCTGCTGGTGAATTACAACCATTACCTATTCCATCTTGGAAGTGGGAGGACATAAGTATGGACTTTATTGTTGGTCTACCCAAGATATCCAAAGGATTTGACTTAGTATGGTGTATTGTAGATTGACTCACTAAGTCAGCACATTTTCTTCCTATCAAGACTATATATCCTACGATCCAATATGCCAAGATGTATTTAGCAAGAATCATGAGCTTACATGGTGTACCAAAGACCATAGTGTCAGATAGGGGTACATAGTTTGTCTTTAGCTTTTAGAAACACCTACATGCTTCGTTAGGTACCAAGCTTCTGTATAGTATAGCTTATCATCCCCAGACTGATGGTCAGACTGAAAGAGTCAATCAAGTACTTGGAGATATGTTAAGATGTTGTGTTCTTAACTATTCCAAAAAGTGGGATGAATGTTTGCCTTTGGCCGAGTTCTCAAACAACAATAGTTATCAGGAAAGCATTAGAATGGCTCCATTTGAAGCACTCTATGGTCGTAGATACAGAACATCACTGAGTTGGTCTGAGCCTGGAGAAAGAAGATTCTTTGGAGTTGACCTTGTGAAAGAAACAGAAGACAAGGTTAGGCAAATACAAAGTAATTTGAAGATAGCTCAATCCTAACAAAAGAGTTATGCAGATAGACAACATAGACCATTGGTGTTTAACAAAGGAGATTTTGTATATCTGAAAGTATCACCAATGAAGGGAGTTACCCGTTTTGGTGTTAAAGGCAAGTTGGCACCTCGATATATTGGACCATTTCAAATTTTGGAGAGGTATGGAAAAGTGGCATATCACTTGAAATTACCAGAACATCTCATAGCTATGCATGATGTGTTCCATGTTTCTCAATTGAAGAAGTGTCTCTGAGTGCCTGAGCAGAATGTTGAGGTTGAAGGAGTGGAACTTGAACCAGATTTGACTTATTTCGAATATCCTATCCGAGTTTTGGATTAGACAGATCGTGTTACTCGAAGGAGGACAATCAAGTTCTATAAAATACAATGGAATCAACATTCAGAAGAGGAAGCTACTTGGGAATCAGAAGATTACTTGTTAGAAAAGTTTCCAGAGTTTCTAGCGTCTATATAGAATAGAGTAATGTTAGTTAAGCTCGGTTGTACAAGTTGTGTTTTGTAAAGGGACCTCAACTGTTTTATGGACAAGTTTTGGATGATTTTGGACTAACACATTTCCTTTTCCATTACTTACTCTATGGCTTTGAATCTCAGGGCGAGATTTCTTTTAGGGGGAAGGATTGTAACACCCCGGGTGTTTAAATACTAAAACCTAACATGTCATCATAAGCATTGCAAAGCATTTGGCATTTGGTGAAAACTTTGAGATGCATACACTAAAACAAGTTTATATTTATGTGGTATGTGTTGAAGTGTATTGCTTGACTCAAGTTCAAAGTTTGCTTGGATTTTTAAATTTTCAAGAAAACCCTGATTTTCAGCATTTAAATCCTACCCTAAAAACTCATTTCAAAATCTAAGCATATTTTGGGGTTGAGCCCAAAAGCAAAAGTGTAGAGCTTGACAAGTTATACAAAGTTTGTTTTTAGAGTTTTCAAAGTTGTTATGAAAAATTTGGAGTAATTCGAAAAGGCGTAATTTGTTAAATTTCCCCTATTCAAATTCAAAAGTTCATTTCAAAATCTAAACCAAATTTGGGAGTGGTTATAAAAGCAAAGTTGTAGAACTTTTGATTTTGAACAACTTTTGTTTTTGGAGATTTTTGAGTTGTTATAAAAATTTGAGTGTAATTTGTGAATTTTGGTGAATGGCAATCTTGTAAATACTGTGAACAGTGTTCACCGTCTAAGCTACATGGTCGGCGACCTTCTTCGGCGTTCCAGGCACGTCGTGGCCATCCTTGGCATCGAGCTGGTGTGGAAACGGCTCTGTCGTGGCTTCCTTGAGCTTCTGAGCCACGCTATAACTACCGAAACGCCGTCGTCGTCGTTTTTCTTCTTCCTTTGTTTTCACCGCCGCCGTCGTTGTCATCGCTCCGGCGAGCTCGCATCGTCTCCCCAGCGTCGTTGCCGTCTCGGTAAAGGCCGTTCCAGTTCCGTCTTTCTCTTGCACATCCACCCAGCCAACTGTGGTCGACTAATTTTGTCGGGAATCTGCTGTCCACGTCTTTCTTCCTCACGGTCGGCAACTTCACCGCCGCGGGCGTGTCGTCGTGGCCAGAGCCCTCCGGTGAGCCATTGCCCGTGATCAGTGTACCTATGGCTTCATCTTGATGCTGTAGTACTTAATCCGTTGTTGTTTACTTGTTTTGATCACTACAGTCGCCGGTTCTCCTTCACCAACGATCTTTGCTCCGCCATGATCACCGTGGTCATCGTCACGCCTCTTCGTTGCTTCTCCGACCTCGTTCCTTGCTTCAACGTGTTCGGGGTGAGCTACTGGTGCTTCCTAGATCATTTGTTTAAGCTCTATTGGTTTCATGTTGCTGATGTAGCGCTGCCATGCCACCACGTCCGCCATGGCCGGCATAGTGCTCGGTCCAGTCCATAGCTAGTCCAGCTTATGCCCTAGATCGATGCGCCTAGTCAAGGGTAGTGTTTTGGTACTTTGGTCATCACCGTTGGCCTCGTCGTCGGTGAGAAATCGCCGGTCAGCGCCGTCGTTGCCGTGGTTAGCGCGGGAGGAAGGGGATGACAGGTGGGGTCAAGGTGTTAGTGACTCAGTGATTTCAAAATGGTTTTTTCTATTTTCAGATTTGAATGAATAGTGTCTATTTTTGTATAGATTTATTTAGAGCTTCAAAAATTATGAAAATTTTTGTGTGACCTCTCTATGATGTATATTAGTTAGGAAAAATATGAAATGTTGTTTTTCAGTAATTTTTGAATGTGATAAAAATTGCTCAATTTATTAATAAATGGATTTCCATGATTTTTCTAGGCTTATTTAATTATCCAAAAAATTATGAAATTTGTTTTGTCACTTACTTATCATGTAATGAATATTTACAAAAAATTTTGAGGTTAATTGGAACAAGTTGATTTATTTCATAATTCTTAATTAATTAATTAATTCATAAAAGCAAATGTAACCTTTAGTGATTTAGGTTTTGTTTGCATTTTTGATTGAGTGATGTCCTTGGGCCATTAGTTGGTAATGATCCTTGGCAATTGATGTAAGTAGTACAAAAAAGATTTGGTTAGTTTGACTTGTAACTGTACCGCGAAGGAAAGTTGTATTCAAATTGTTAATTCTTGCATCCATCATCGAGCATCATGTTTCATACTCCGCATCATGTTAAATATGGCACTGTTACTATGTGTAGTGAACGAAGGTGAACATGTAGTAGTTAATCAAGTTGTGGAGGAGGTTAATCCATCTGTTGAAGTCGGATCAAATACTTGTGAAACATCGTAGGAACCAGACTTTTCCATCAACGAAGGCAAGCCCCGGATGCATACAACCCTACCTTGTATTTTACAAATTGATTTTGCTTTTGCTTCTTTTTACTGCATTAAGTGATTAGGAGTCAAGTATAAACCAAATTAGTACATTACCAACCTTGTTATTCCATATTTACCATATTACCAGTTTTGAATTCGTATATGCCTAGTTTTGCTTAGCTATGCTTAGAACGATGAAAGTCGGGTGATTACCTGCCACCTGCAAGTTTTAAATGGAAACTTGGTTACTTATGTTGTCATGTGATATGGGAATGTGGAGTAATAAATCTAGACCGAGCGGACTCGGTGTGTGTGAGCCATAAGACATGGAGGTCTTGTGAGCGGGTCCTTTCCGTCTGTGTCGATTAAGGTCCATACCGTTGTTGAATTGCATGAGGTGAGACTTTGTAGTACTAACCAAATACTCTAGTAAGCCTTTACTCGGTTATTCTATTATGAGAATGGCTACTCACGCACTGGGAGTGGAGAGATGGCGAGAGTAGTGTGTACCCATGTGGCCATGGGCTGGAATGGTGGAGTACTGTATTCTCGGGTGGCGCGGACCCGTTCTTGTTTTAGAGGATCTAAGTGCAGGTTGGTATATGTAGGTCGGGGACCTACATATGTCGTGTGGTCTAGAATTCCCAGCTGGGTCTTAATCGTTTCAAATCGTCGTTGCTCCTTGGTTATAGAGACTCAATTCATTGTTCATCATCATAGTATTAATAACTAGAACTTGAGTCTGGTTGAGAAAGTGTTGGATATGAAGTTTCATGATCTCCATACGGATCATGTCAGCTTTGTATATGATTTCATGAAGTTATAAATATCAAATTAAAGAATTTTTATCAAAGAGCTTTTATGCAAAATAACTTTGATTATTGCTAAAACCATACCTTGAATCCCTAAGCCTGCATTCCTGAGTTTATCAATTTGTATTTCGGTTAAGTCTTGTTGAGTACTTTTGTACTCAGGGTTCATTGACCCTTGTTGCAGGTGATCCTCATGAGCAGATCTATTTTGGATCGTGTTGCATGACAGTTGTTCCTTGTGATGACGATGAGAAGTAAATGTGTGGTCCCTGGGCAGGGCAGTTTCTTTGTGTGTTTTGTGTTATATTATAATGCCACTCCACTATTTCATTTTATAATAATCATCGAACTTAGTTGTGAGGTTTGAAACTACTGTTTTGTAAATTATGTTATTGTAAGACTTCCACTATTTTTACTCTGGTGTAGATATTTGAATAAATGTTGTAATACTGCAATGACTCTGTAACGTGATCCTGCTCAGAAATTATGGATGATTCGGGGTTCCCCGAGGACACCCGACAGTCTTTTTAAGTTACCGGAAACATATGCACAGATGTCAAAGGTCGTCAGACAGTGACAGCTGTATGTGGGCCCTATAATTTAGGAGGTTCTGCCACAGTAAAGTAGGGTGAAGTAGTCTGTTGGTTTATATTAGCTATCGTATGATATTGCGTGAGTTTGAAGGGGTCCCTTCCCACCTTATATAGTCCGGGGAGCAGGGTTACAAGTCGGTTAGGTCTAAGAGATAACCAGAAAGTAATAACTGATGATAGGAATCTTGGGATCATATATATCCTAACAGATCATATAGTATCTTTTGGATATCTTCTAGATGTCTTGCGGAAGGCGTCGACCAGAGTCATGCCCCTCAAGGCTTCACTGGTGATGACCGAGCACCGAGGAGCGAGGAGCCCCTAGCGTCACTAGCGATGACTGAGCACCGAGGAGCTAGGAGTCCCCAGTGTCATTGGTGATGACTGAGCACCGAGGAGTCCCCAGCGTCGCTGGCAATGACCGAGCACCGAGGAGTCCCCGGCATAGGCGGTAATGTCTGAGCACCGAGGAGTTCCCGGTGAAGCTGGCGATGTCCAAGCACCGAGGAGCAAGGAGTCCTGATGCCACTGGCGATGACTGAGCACTAAGGAGCGAGGAGTCCCTAGCGTCGCTATCGATGATCGAGCATCGAGGCACGAGGAGTGCCCGGTGTCGCTGGCGATGTCCGAGCACCGAGGAGTGAGGAGTCCTCGACATTGCTGGCGATGACTGAGCATCGAGGAGTCCCCGATGTAGGTGGCGATGTCTGAGCACCGAGGAGTCCCTAGCAAAGTTGGCAATGTCCGAGCACTGAGGAGTCCCCAGTGAAGCTGGCGAGGTCCAAGCATCGAGGAGCGAGGAGTCCCCGACGTCGCTGGCGATGACCGAGCACCGAGTCCCCTACGTAGGCAGTGATGTTCGAGCACCGAGGAGTCCTAGGCGAAGCTGGCAAGGTCCGAGCACCGAGGAGTCCCTGGCATAGCTGGTGACGTCCATGCGGTGAAGTGTGCCCACTTACTCCTTGAGCACGAAGAAACCGAGCGCCGAGGAGTCCCCAACATTGTTGGTGATGAAGCATGAGCGACAAACAGTCTGGTCAATTGGTCGGTGGCAAAGTGAGCATTGAGTAGAAGCAACCGGCAAACAGTCCGATCAACTGGTCGGCAATGAAGTCTATGAACCTAGCGGTCCGACCAGTTGATTGGTGGAGAAGTCCGAGCACTAGGTGGTCCGATCACGTGGACAATGATCCTGCAATACAAACATGTAGAATGGGTAGTACATGATGTAAAAATATATGAACTCCAGAGAAAAAATAGCGTATGTAGCTTGACGATCAGTTGGAGCGAAGATGTATTTAATATAAACTGCCTGAATAGTTAGTGTGTAGCTGAGTCTCCTGCCCTAGCTAGCCCATTAACCATAACGCGGAGCACGAACCCCGTGCACGTGTAGGAGGAACAGGTGTGACCAAGGAGCTGCTTCCGACCACCCATAACACATAGCATGGAGCTCGTAGCACGTGTAGGGAGGAGCCAGAGATAGGGCCATCTCTAGAGGCGTCCGAGCATCAACAGGACTATTCGGGGGTTCGGAAAATTGTTTGGAGAGCAAATATGGAGAAAATAGTTTGGAGAAATATTGCGGCGATATATGGAGACTGGAGAATATTTAGAAAAATATTAAAGCGTGACTTAGCTTTAGACAAAGAGTCTGGTTGGCTGCGTATGGCACTATCTAGTCGGCGAGAGGATGGACGTCTTCAACCTAGTCGGTTAATCTACCCCTCAGGGCATGTTGGTAAGCGGCGATGGCATTGGTGAACCCAAAGGGTAGGGCCATAACCCCTAGAGTTTCCCGAGCAGCCTCTGATAGATGAAGGCAACCTCGGAAGTGGTTCTGAGATCGAATCTGCAGTTGTAGGCGTGGGGGTGGTCGGTATAGAAATGATCTGCACCAGCTCAAGGAGCTCTCTAACTCCATCAGCATTGATGACCCATGAGATGGATCCAACCATGAAGATCTGGCTTGGCTGCGGAAGGATGAAGAGCCTGCGGAAAAAAACCATCTTGTTCGACAAGGAAACAGCACGCACAGCCCCTACCTGGCGTGCCAACTATCAACAAAAGATGCTCGGCAGTCCACTGAGGGGTATCCCATGATGGTAGCTTTGTTGTAGAGGTAAGCGAGATCAGGAGCGAGATGGTAGTACAAGTACCAAGATACAATATTTAGACAGGTTCGGCCGTTAGTTTGACGTAATACCAACATCCTGTATTCTGGTGTATTGCATTGAGATGTATCGATCGTGTCCACTAGGAGACCTCTGCCTCTCCTTATATACTCTCGAGGGGTAGGGTTACAAGGAAAGTAGCCTATTTAGTACTATACAATAGCTTGCGGTGCACGTCGAGCAGCGCAGTGCACGCCTTGATCTTGTGGGCTGAGCCACCTCTGATGGTGCGGCCCTTGTCTTGTCTTGTGGATACCGGGGGCCATACCCCCACACATCTATAAATAGAGTTTTAGGCAACCAAAAGTTGTGTTCTTTAACATTTTGTATATACTATTAATATCACTATAACTATTTATTTACCATCAACCGGTGATTCAAAGGTTAGCTTAGTAAAAAAGGCACAACACCACATCACTGTCTAGAACATAGACAAAAATTGACAGGGTATTTGTAAAGTCTATAACTCTCAGACCTATTGTCCTAAAATCATGAAAGTTGAGGACAAGCAATATAAGCATGTTACCTACAACTTTTGTATTCACCACATCCACAGAAAATTCAATTATCACCATGAAATTATCATTACAATTGAAACTGCGCGTGCAGCCATTTTCACCACACATCGATATCTATCTATCACTTGCTTTGTTAGCAACCAAGCACATCCAAGTCATACATATAACTGCTACCTTATCTTAACATATATTAGCAACATCATACTTGGTCACAAACCAAAAGAGCAACAAGGACCATACATGCTCAATAAGAGTCAAAGCAATTATTAAAAGCTCGCATGGGCAACATAAGAGAACAAGCATATATATAGAGAACTATAACCAAGATAGGCTGTTGCATTCAAGTACCACTAATAGCAGTAAGAGTACACTCTAAACATGTTATAAGAGCTAAACATCAACTTACGTCATTTTAGGTTACTCAAACCATCATGAAGAGCTTTATTATAAAGACAGCATATCCATTACTCCCTCCGGTTCTCTAAAGCAAATCATTTTGGACATCGACACGGTCTTTAAGAAACAACTTTGACCGCTACTTTTTACTATAAAATATTTATAAAATATAGTCAATATATACTTTTATGAAACTACATTTCAAGATGAATCTACTTATATCACTTTTATATTTTCAAACTCAACCCAAAATAAGTTATTTGTAGTCAAAGTTTAAAATGTTTGACTTAAGACAACACCAAAATGACTTGCTTTAGAGAACCAGAGGGAGTACTTGTTTTGTCAAAAGCTTGTTTTGTCAAAAGAGAGCGTACTCATGTGTTATTTGAAGGCTCAACTAAACATCAACATAGCTCAGTCATATACACTCAAGTTAGTGTAAGGAAAAGAGCATCACATGACCTAATTACATGAACCTACTAACAAACTTGCATCATCCAAATTATATAATAGAGCATATATATTAATTATAGATGATATTGTAAACATCTCATTTGGAGCTGAATTTTTTATGTGTGAGAGATGCTATCAAAACATGACTACTGTACAAATATTACATGCTCAAGTTTTATAAATTAATTATCATAATAAAAACAAGTTTTAAAAGCACTAAAGCATGTGAGAGCAAGATAAATCTAAAGACCAACATTTTCTGTAAACACATGGCCATATTAAGGTTTCATAGGTCACAACAACATCATGCAAAGGTAGAGGAACAACATTTTATATTTTTACACACTTTAATTATAAACCATTAATCAAGCATAACCCTAGTTAAATCAATAACTCAGTCATACTGCATGCAATGACGTTGAACTTTTTACCATAGATCAATCATCACATATAGTAAGTAGTCTACCATAAAAGTTTCACATCAATTGGAGCACCACAACAGCATATATAAATTTATTCCTTGGAAACCCTAAAAAGCATAGATATAAATCTAAAGCAAAATTTTTCTACTAAAACCCAAATTATTATATATCTACTAAATAGATCTACTCACAAGAATTTCAAAACATCTTCATTTTCTATTTTATCATTTTTATACCAATTATTATGAATTTTCAAAGTTTCAACCGATTTCCTGTATGCAAAGAAAAAGATTAAACAAAAAAGAAAAGGACATCTTGCACTCAGGACCCTGGACTTTCTCTAATCTACCCATAGTTCATAAGGCACTATTCATATGAGTCATAGCCTTCGCAACTGGACCCAACAAAAAGCTTCTATTTCTATTTCCTTCCCTTCTCTTTTTCTTCACGATGCAGAGCAGAGGACCGTCGGGGACGAGGCCAGTTCCGGCAGTGTGGGGCTCGACGGTGGTGAGGGAGGGACACCGGAGCATCACCGGTGTTAGGTGCACTGGAAGGCTCCTTTAGCAAGGATGGAGGAGGTTGGTGGCCTTCCAGCCATGTGCGTCGATGGCCCAGAGCCGAACAGACCGATGACGAGTGGGCTCTAGCGCTTGATGGAGGAGGAGGAGCGACACACTTGCGACGGAGGAGATCGAGGCAGATATAATGGTGACGCTCGGCTTGGGGCGAGTGGTGGCGCGGAGGTAGGGAACAGCGGCGTAGGAGCTCTGCTCGGTCGGCAATGGCGAGCACGAGCGAGAGAGAGCGAGACAGAGAGTGAGAGCGAGAGAGAATGAGGGAGCGAGAGAGATGGGAGGGCATTCCAGCATCCAAGACGAGCGAGTGGGGCACCGTGGCATGCATGCGAGCGAGCACGAGGCCACACGGAAGTGGCTTCCAGTGCATGGTCGGCCACGACGAGCCTCTGAAGGCGTTGAAGCAGTCATCTGATTGACTAAAACTCTCTTCTTCTCCTTCCTTTTTCTCCCAAAATGAAGAACAAAAGATCAAACCAACAAGTCAAGGATGTAGAGCTAAACGAGTTTAACAACTTTGCTTAAAGGATCTTGGACTGGTTCGGCCTAGTTAGGAAGATACATGGCTCTAAAGTGGGGTACACGAAACTAAAACTGAGATTCAGTTAACTCCTAGAAATAGTCAGTCTTTGCTGATTTTGAAACTAACTTTGAAGATCCAAATGAACCCCAAACATGATGCGATTTGCTTTATTGTTTTCAGCACAAAGTGGACTTCAACTTATATTAAGGAATCCACTTGAGCTGCCATATGAATTTGGAGGATAAAATGTCGCAAACATATCAACTCACAGCTGTCAATTAAGGACGTACAGAAAATTCCTGAAGTAGCAAAATAGCACAGAATTCACTCTTTGAAACACTATCTAACAAAGTTCTATGATGATTTAGCTCTTGGTCCAAAAATAAAAATTTGTAGAACTCAAACTAATCTACCACTTTGCTTAAAGGTCAAACCTCATATCTGGAACAAAAGTCATTGTTTCATCCTAATCAAAATAGCATCACAATAAAGCTTAAATTATCCTTTTTGATTAATTGAAGCATTTTCTTGACAATTGGTCAACACGAACCCTTCATGACTTTTGTTGTAGAACCCAATTGAAGTTAGTTGAGCAAGGTTGCAAGATTTTGTTGACATCACATGTTCATTCACTTAAGAAAGCAATGCAAGAAAGGATATAATTTATCATTTCGCGTGACCTTTCGATTCCAAACATTATACAACTTTTCCAACATTCAAAGTAGATGGGAGTTGATGTGAGACACATGAAATAAGCATGTTTAACATTACTCATGCATATTCTTAAGAAGGGTTCAACATTGAGCACAACGGTCACTACTTCCAAGATTGTGAACTAGAGCTCCTGATTATCACTTGACATAGCTTGTTTCAGTCCAAACCCATGGCTCAGCTCAAGACTAACACCTAGGGTGTTACATTAGCAACTCCAAACCTGCTAATGACACTAATAATTAGTAGCCCTCCGACTAATAATTAGCAGGTTTATTAGTAGGTCTATTTGGATCAATTAGTACTAATTTTAGCTGCTAACCAAGAGACTTTTCATATCCTTCCTAAATGCTAGGAATAGAGATTTTAGTGAAAAACTACCCTCCAATAGCTTCTTTAAATGGTCATCCAAATATAACTATCTTCTATTCTGGATTTTTCGCTAGCCTAAAATAGAAGACGAGAATGGCTCTCTAGAGTGTGCATGGGATATAAAAACACTGTTATAGAGTGAAAAGATATAGAAAACAATTTTTATGAAAATGACTCTCCAAATGATGATTTTGAGAGTGAGATTTAGAAAGGCTTTTGGAGATTGTTGACACCATTTTTTGCACGTGTCAAAATGATCAGAGTGGGCTAATCGGCAGGAGGAAAGTTACTGTATACACTGACAGCCGATGAAAATCAACTTGTAAAGATGGTTGCCGATGAATGGTGGTGATCGATGGAGAGGTTGATTTAGACTCGGGCGTTGCCGATAAGGTTGGAAATGTTATTGTCGATGCTGATGAAGGAAGGCTTGAAGACTACTGCCGATGGAACAGGAAGTATGCCGATGGAGAGGAGGTCGGTGAGATTTCCATCGTAATCGAGGCGGACAGGGAAATAGATAGGAGTTGATTTCCTTTTCTATATTTGTTAGAGTATGATTCATGTAAGAGTCGCGTGTTTCCTTAGATATGGACTTAGTGTCCTAGTTGTGTTTGGTTATGTCTCTTTAGATCAGGGTATAAATATAGATTGAGGGGCAATGTAATAGATATATCAATCAATATCAAAACCAATTTTTACTACTATTTACATCTACTTACTTTTTGGCGACTTCGTCAATTTGCATATTTTTTCTTTTTTTACGAGTTCTCATTGATTCGGCGAGTTGCATAGCTTCAGTGCGACCTTCGGCGATTCTCGAGTTCCGTGTGAGTATCTCTTGGCCGTGACTTCTGGGCGTATCGCTGTTGTCAGGACCAAAGTGCTCGTATCTTCATCCTTGTCGATTAACAGGTCAAATCGACTGGCACGCTTTGGATATCAATTCGGGTATTAGCCCTTTGTGTTTGCAGATCCACTTTTGCATCAACACATCTTTTGGCACGCCCAGTGGGACAAATCAATCCGATCAATATGTTCAATTCTGAGATCAATTCAGGGAACATTATCGCGGTATCAGAAGATCTTAAGGAAGAGCCGAGGCAGGCTTTGGAAAAGGCTGTAGAAGAATACAGATAGCTTTGTCTGAAATCGTTTAGCCTGAACAAGAGTGGACAAGTCATCCAGAAGCAAGATTTGCCATTGCCTCGGCAGGTTACCTTTGACTCCAATCCTGGTAAACTTCAAGAGATGGTTAATTCTGCAGTAAATCATGCTTTGATTAATCATTCCAATGTGCTGTCCAATACTATTCATAATGCTGTGGTTCGAACTCTCAAAGAAGGACAAGCATCACCGCATTACGTTGGGCCTGCCTATCACCAACCAGAACTGGCATCTGTCAATACTCCATCGGCTCCCTCGGCCGTTGTAGGTACAGAAGTTACTTCTCCTCCAGTATTGGCAGGCTTACCTAATATTCAATCTACACCGATACAATCAGATCCGGTACTACCAGGAGGACGAGTTCAGCTTAATATAGATCTAGCGGCATCAGCTATGTCAGGCCCTGTGTCTCAGAATAGCTAGATTCCTGCTAATTGGTGGGGATATGGTATGCCTCCGGAGTCATTTGCTTTCAATCCTGGGTTACCTCAAGTGTTTGATGCAGTAGGAAAAGCTCCTATACCATCGGCTGTTTCGCCAATGGCTCAAGTGCCTCAATATGCCACAGCAACTACTATGCAACCAACACCAGGAGGTTTCCAGATGCCTTTGGTTCAAACACCCAATTCAAGTCCATCAGCAAGCTTACTGCCGATGCAGCAAAAAGCCCCTATTATGAGTCAAACAGGGGTTCAGTTCATGCCTCAAGCTGGCTATAATTATCCAACAATGTCAGCAAATTACCAGCCATCGGTAAGTTTTGTACCGATGAGTTCTAATAATGGTTGGTCAGGACAGTTACCTGTTCAACATACAGTTCAGCAAAATCAGTAGGTTGCAGGGATTCAACAAGGTCATGTGCAAGCTGGTTTCTAGAATCAAGCATCAGCAGCTCAGCCGATGAATCCTTTCCTATAGGTTAATGGACCACAAGTAACAGCAAATATACCGATTGCTGGAGATCATGGGCCACAAAGATATGTGGAGGGATATCAGCAGGCACCTCTCATAGAAATTCAGCCAGTTCATCAGCAGGAGGCTGATGCTTTTTGGGCCAATAAGATAGCAGAAATTATGAAGGATCAGTTTGGGATAAAACCCAAGGTCAATACTTATTCTTATCGGACTCCATACCCTCCTGCATATGATTTAATTCCTCTCCCAAATTGGTACAAGGTACCAGATTTCACTAAATTCTCTGGGCAAGATGATACATCAATAATGGAACACGTCAATCGCTTCATTATTCAATGTGGAGAGGTAGCTAGCAGAGATGAATTAAGAGTTCGATTATTTTCATCATCTTTGTCTGGATTGGCATTTACATGGTTCATTTCATTACCACCAAATTCTATTATTACTTGGGTTGATCTAGAAAAACAATTTCATAAGTATTTCTTTGCTGGAATCCATGAAAAGAAGCTTACCGATTTAGTAAAGTTGAGACAGCATAATGATGAATCGGTAGAAAGCTTTGTGCAAAGGCTACAAGATGTAAAAAATAAGTGCTACAGTCTGGTGCTAGATGATCGGCAGCTTGCTGATCTAGCTTTCCAAGGGTTATTGCCACATCTTAAAGACAGATATGCTTCTCAGGAGTTTGAAAGCCTCAGTCATCTTGTGCAAAGGATCTCTGATCAAGATACTAGGGTTTTTGAGCCTAAAAAGAATTGGAGTAAAAAAATATCATTTGTTGAAGAAATAGGAGATTCTGATTCTGATGAAGAACCAGTTATCGGCTTAGCTGAGTGGGTTAAGAATAAAAAGCCGATATCTTGTCCCTTTGGTTAGAAAGAACCAGAAAAGTTTACCTTTGATATCACCAAGGCCGACAAGATATTCGATCTTCTGCTTCAAGAGGGCCAAATTAAGCTGTCACCTAATCATGTGATCCCATCGGCAGAAGAGTTGAAGAAGATCTTGTACTGCAAATGGCACAATGCAACTTCACACAGTACAAATGAGTGCAAGGTGTTCAGGCAATAGTTACAATCGGCTATTGAATCTGGGAGAATTAAGTTTGGTACTTCCAAGGCCCAGAAGCCGATGAAAATTGATCAACACCCTTTTCCAGCAAATATATTGGAGGCCAAAGGGAAGACCAAGGTATTGACGTCAGAAGCTGCTGAGAAGAATGCATCAGTAGATCCCCAACATCGGATAACTACCGATGATGCAAAAAGTAAGGGTTTGCTGGGAGAAAGCAGTAGTTCCAAAAACCCTCCTCGACCTGGCATTGTGATTACCCATCGAAGGCAGCAGGAGGATTGGCGTCAGCGTAAGGACCGATATCAGCAACAGCAAGAAGAGAGACATCGGGAAGAATGGTATCAGCATAAAAATCATTGGAGGTGCCCATTTTTCATCCATTGTTGGGAAGAAGGTATTAAATTGCCAACTGTTGAAAATTGCCCTGAGTGCAATGGTTATTATGGGGTCAATCGGTCAGAAAGGAGGTTTCAACCTAGCAATCGGGGTTTATTTATCAATGAGCCGATCAGAGGTAGACCGTCAGTGCATGATCGGCTGGGGGGCAGACTTAGTGTACATGAGAGGCTTGGTAAACACGCTGGATATTTTCCAAGGAATCAAGAGGAGCTTGAGGAAATGGCAAACGCAAGAGTTCCCGATGAAGAAATATTCTACAGGGACCCTAATATACGTCGTGTAGAATCAACTAGGACCTGTTATCAGTCGGTTTGGAAAACCAAGTTTCCTCGATGGTGCCCGGAGGGTCTGACAAAGACACAGAAAAGAAGGATGCAATGTGAGCATCAGGAGGATTTATACCGAGAGGAAAATTCCTCCAATGAGAGGTCCGGTCATCAGCAGTGGCAGGTAAAACACAAAAATAAGGGTCCATCGGTAGATATTAATATGGTATTCATGTTGCCGATGGAGTTTTTGGCACTATCTGATAATGAGGACGAAGTTGTTCTCTCTGATCAAGTAGCTCAGTTGACACTAGATCCAATGATGGCTGTTTTTGAGAAACCTACTGATGACGAGAGACAGCATCTTAAAGCTTTGTTTGTGAAAGGCAGAGTTGATGGGCAGCCTATATCTAAGATACTTATCGACAGAGGGGCTACGATTAATATTATGCCTTATGTGATGTATTGGAAACTTGGTAAGGGAGATCAAGACTTGACCAAAACCGATATGATGCTGAAGGATTTTGAAGGCAATGTGTCACCGGCTAAAGGGGTGGTATGCGTCGAATTGACTACCGGCAGCAAAACCTTGCCGACGATGTTCTTTGTTATTAATGGCAAGGGTGCATATAATCTGCTTCTAGGGAGGGATTGGATTCATGCTAATTGTTGTGTTCCTTCTATAATGCATCAATGCCTCATACAGTGGATTGGGGATAAGATTGAGTTTGTCCCTAGTGATTCTTCTTATATCATCGCATCGGCAGAATCAGATATTTATGAGCGAACTAAATGCATATCAGGAGAAGTTTGGGAAAAAGAATTCTTTAGAGTGGCTGATTATGAAATTTCACCGATCCAAGCAGTCGGTTCTGAAGAAGAGTTTTAATGGATAGGTTTGCCGATGATGGAAAATTAGGTCAAGGGTTCACATCGGCAGATGATTTAGTAGAAGTAGATATTGGTGATGGCGATAGGCCAAGACCTACTTTTATTAGTGCTAAGTTAGATTCCAAGTGTAAGCAGCAAATGACTGATTTGTTAAAAGAGTATAAAGATTGTTTTGCTTGGGATTATACTGAGATGCCTGGATTAGACCGATCGATAGTTGAACATCGGTTACCTATCAAATCTGGATTTCAGCCACATCAGCAGCCAGCGTGCCGATGCAACCCTAATATACTTCCTGACATTAAGGCCAAAATAACTAAATTAATTGAGGCAAAGTTTATTCGGCAGTGTCGATATGCAGAGTGGATCTCTAATGTGGTTCCTGTTTATAAGAAAAATGGAAAACTTCGTGTTTGTATTGATTTCTGGAATCTTAACAAAGCCACACCGATGGATGGCTATCTAATGCCGATTGCTGATTTGTTGATTGATGCTGTAGCCGGACATCAAATTATCAGCTTCATGGATGGTAATGCAGGTTACAATCAAATATTCATAGCTGAAGAAGATATTCCCAAGACTGTTTTCAGATGTCCAGGTCATGTAGGGTTGTTTGAGTGGATAGTCATGACGTTTGGTTTGAAAAATGTCGGCGCTACTTATCAAAGAGCTATGAACTTTATTTTTCATGAATACATCGGCACATTAGTGGAGATCTATATTGATGATGTAGTAATTAAGTCTGGAGATATCACAAAACATCTAGCCGATTTACGAAAGATATTGGAGTGCACAAGGAAGCTTGGATTGAAGATGAATCCTAATAAATGTGCATTTGGTGTATAGGCAGGTCAAATTTTGGGTTTTATGGTGCATCAGCGGGGCATCGAAATCAGTAGGAAGTCTATTGATGCAATTAACAAGGTAGTTGCTCCTGCCAATAAAACTGAATTGCAATCTTTGATCGGTAAGATTAATTTCATTAGAAGATTCATATCTAATCTGTCGGGAAGGATCAAGGCTTTCAGTCCATTACTTAAATTGAAGGCCGATCGATAATTTGTATGGGGAGCTGAGCAGCAGTTAGCCCTGGATGAAATTAAGAAATATTTAACAAATCCTCCAGTGCTAGTTCCACCTCAACACGGGAAACCTT
The DNA here is from genome assembly GCF_019320115.1 of Miscanthus floridulus. Taxonomy (NCBI): domain Eukaryota; kingdom Viridiplantae; phylum Streptophyta; class Magnoliopsida; order Poales; family Poaceae; genus Miscanthus; species Miscanthus floridulus. The sequence continues at coordinate 77,328,414 of NC_089590.1, forward strand.
TCAGGTTGTATTTGTCAACTGATGATACCGTTATCGGTTCAGCTCTTATTCAAGAATTTAAAGGGAAAGAACGTGTTATTTATTATTTGAGCAGAAGATTAGTGGATGCTGAGACAAGGTATTCAGCCATCGAAAAATTATGTCTGTGTTTATACTTTTCTTGTGTCAAATTAAGACATTATTTGTTGTCTGCCAAATGTACGGTCATATGCAAAGACGACGTAGTCAAGTATATGCTGTCGATGCCGATATTAAGTGGTAGAATCGGTAAGTGGATTTTGGCATTATCAGAATTTGAACTACGTTACGAATCGACTAAGGCAGTTAAGGGGCAGGTTATGGCTGATTTTATCACTCAGCATTGTAATACAGTGGACTCTCTGGAGGTTGCTCCTTGGACACTTTTCTTCGATGGGTCCACATGTGGTGAGGGAGCAGGTATCGGCATTGTGTTGATTTCACCTCAAGGAAGGAAGTATGAGTTTTCATTGCCGATTGTTGCTATGTTGACAAACAATCAGGCTAAATACCAAGCCTTGATAAAAGGGTTAGAATTACTAAAGGAGATACGTGCCAATGCTGTTGAAATCTTTGGTGATTCTATGCTAGTTATAAATCAATTGGCTAGGATCTATGAATGCCGAAGTGAAGTTTTAATTTCGTATTATGAAAGATGTTTATAATTGTTGAAAGGGTTTAGAGATTTTCGTCTTGAACATATTTCTCGACTGCATAATGAAGAGGCTAATCGACTAGCTCAGCCTACTTCAGGGTATCAGCCTATTCAGGAAGTGCTAACATCGGCGATCGATACCGATGACTGGAGAAAGGAGATTGTCGATTATTTAAAGGATCCATATAAAAAGGTTGAAAGACGTGTAAGGTTTCAAGCTACCAAGTATGTGCTCCTCGATGATGAATTATATTATCGAACTATAGATGGAGTTTTACTCAGATGTGTTAGCAGTGATGAATCGAAAAGCTTGATGGGTGAAATTCATGAAGGAGTGTGTGGAGCGCATCAATCGGCTTTCAAGATGAAGTGGATGATCAGAAGGAATGGATATTATTGGCCAACTATTCTTGAAGATTGTTTTAAGTATTTTAAAGGATATCAGGGGTGTCAAAAGTTTGGTAATATTCAAAGAGTGCCTACATCGGCTATGAACCCTATAATTAAACCTTGGCCATTCTGGGGATGGGCTATCGATCTCATCGGTCAGATTTATCCACCATCGAGCAAAGGATATAAATTTATTCTGGTTGCTACCGATTATTTCACAAAATGGGTTGAGGCAATTCCTTTAAAAAAGGTGACGTCGGCTAATATGATCGATTTTGTGAAGGAGCATATTGTTTACCGATTTGGTATTCCTCAAACTATCACTACCGATCAGGGTACTATGTTTATATCAGGAGAATTTGATGAGTTTGCTGTAGGTATGGGAATTAAAGTTTTAAATTTTTCTCCATATTATGCTCAAGCTAATGGTCAGGCTGAGGCTTCTAACAATGGGATCATCAAACTCATTAAGCGCAAAATTAAAGAAAATCCTAAGAGGTGGCATATAGTATTAAATGAAGCCTTGTGGTCGTATCGGATGTCATGTCATGGTGCAACCAAAGTAACGCCTTATCAGTTAGTATATGGACACGATGCAGTATTACCTTGGGAAATTAAAATTGGCTCTAGGCGAATACGTTCTCAAAATCAGCTGACAGCCGATGATTATGATACTCTTATGAAGGATGAGTTGGAAGATGTGGCGGGTCATTGGTTAAGGGCTTTAGTTAGCATCGATTAAAATAAGAAAAGAGTAGCCAGATGGTATGACAAGAAGGTGAAGGTAAAGGAGTTTGTCGATGGAGATCTGGTCTGGAAATTGATTTTACCGATTGGGACTAAAAGTTCAAAGTTTGGAAAGTGGTCTCCTAGTTGGAAAGGTCCATATCGGATAAATCAGTCTGTTCCTGGTAACACATATATTCTAGAAACCCTCGAAGGGGTCATGTTTCCCAGAGCATTAAATGGAAAATATTTAAAGAAATATTACCCTAGTATCTGGATGGATGCATGAAAGTATAAGTGCCGATAACAGTCCTATCGGCTAAAATTATACAAGGATGTCAATGTCTCGTAAAGTGCCGATGCAATAGACAAGATTTACAAGTTTAACAAGGATTGGATAGCCAATATCGCACACAGGCGAATCTGGTCGGCTTCCTTCATTTCTTTGATGTCTTCATCGGCAGCACCTTCCACAGGCTTGAGTTTTTTCTTCATGGCCAAGGCTTTGCGAGCCTGGGTGTCTCTTTCTTGCTGAAGGGCCTTGATGGCATTGGGTAGCTGGCTTTCTTCTTGTTGAGCATGAGTTAAGGCTGCCTCGACTTCTTTTAATTCAGCCAATAAAGCCGTCTTCTTTGCCGATAAATCTAAGATTTTCTGCTTAAGTTCAGCGCCCGAAGTCTGCAAGTTGTTGATGCCCTTGTGCTTCTCATCGGCAATTTGTTTCAGTTGTAGCATCTCTTCTTTGAGTTGAGCCTGAGCTGCTCTATCGACAATGCGTTGAGCAGCCCGTTGATATTGCAGTTGGCGGCTTTCTAAATGGGCTGCTGGGAAGAGTACTTCTTCAACATCGGCAGGGACCTAGCCACGAATTGTTTTGAAAATTGCCTTTGCGGGGTCCGAGTCATCTACTAGTTGGGCGGTATCCTGCTGTAACAAGTTCAGGAGAGCTTCCAACTTAGACTTAGTTTCTGCTGATATTGTTCCTAGTGCAAGGGAAGAACTTGTTTCCTCTCCATCATCATCAGAAACGTCAATGGCAAAGGAAAATAGGTTGTTTGGGGAGTCTTGTTCCTGAGAAAAAGAAAAAGAGGTTAGTTAAGGATAAGTATGAATATTATAAATTGACTAGGTCAATTGGCTTACCTGTTTCAAGGTAATTTCCTGTACTTGGCTGGAGGAAGCAGCCTGGAGTATGCCGTGTGGAGGATCGGCTGAGCTTGCTGATGGGATATCCTCTGTGACCTCATCAGTGGTTGGCTCTTGGGGTATGATGACCGATGGTATGTCCTATATAGGAGGATTAACTGCTTGCTCAGTTGCATCGACTGATTCTGGGCGAATTGCAGACATTGGGGCAGATGTGGGGATCGGCATGGACTTCTGTCGTTTTGGCTGTGCCTCGGCATCTATTAAGGCTTTGCGCTTTGCTTGGGCATCAGCAACGGTTGGCTGGGGGGCATCGACACTTGTTGGTTGTGAAGCTTGGACATCTGGTACGCTTGCCGATGTACCCATTTGTTGCTGCAAAACAAGTGTAAGGTATGATACTTAACAGATAAAATGTGAAATCAAGGGGATACCTCTGAAGGTTTGCCAGAAGTAGTGGTGCTTGATATCGGAGGAATTGCCGATGATGATCCAGCAGCGGCTCTTACACCCTGATGATTAATGTTAATACAGTTTGTGATCGGCATGAGTAGAAATAAACAAGGTTGTTACCTTGAATGCCTTGACCAGGGTTGTAGCAGCAGCCGATGGAGTGGCCCTAGCTGTAGCCAATTTGGACTTGGAGGTGATGGTCTTGGCACGGGTCTTCTGGTGAGTCAAAGTAGCTAAGGTGGGGGTGTTGTAGCCGATCGGTGATATCGGGGAAACAGGCCGAAGATCGAAGGGTTTCCCACTTTTGCTCATAGTTGGTGCTAGGTTGTTAACCTGTCACGAGAAAATTAGTTACCGATATATGAAAGGAAAAAGCAGAAGGAAGTTAAAAGAAACTTACTACGTCATCAGGGATGGCGTACTCAGGGTCGATCATGTGCCGATATGTGTGAGCGGATGTTGCAAATAGTTGTTCCCTCCACTCTCGCCACCATTGCTTATATGATTCGGTGATGAAAGATACTGGTGTCTAGATGGATAGATCGACATCTGTAGTATCGGCATCGGGGGAGAGTCGCACTACCCTGCTCCAATCTGTTCCGCAGGTGATTGTTTCTCTGGGTTTGATCATATCAGCAAAACAAAGTTTGATTGGCAGTTGCCCAAAAGCCAATTGATGGGATACTGCCGATGGATTGTAAAACTCATACGTGATATTGGTGTTTTTCCCGCTACCGAATGTGTTTACTGGGATTGCCCTAGGAGTAATGATGGCCATCATGAGTTCATTATCCTGATTCAGAGTGTCATCGGCAAAGTTGAAAAGAAGGGGGAATCTGTTTTCTTCGTCAATATAAGGTACCTAGGCCCTATGATCACGAGAAAGACCATTGTAGAAGCTTTGGAAGAATCTACCGATCTGGTCTTCATTGGCCTCTGTTCCAGGGCGGACAATTATGGCTTCACCAAAATTGAGAGGAGAGCATGTTGCCGATTCCTCGTCCCCAAGCACATGGTCTTCAGCAATTTCTCGTGGGAATTGTTGGGCAAAGAAGTCCCATTGCAACCGTTTGTGCATATGGGCATTCAGCCACATGTTGATGAACCACCACAGGCCTCCTAAGTTGCCGATGGGTTTGCCAAGCAAAAGTTTCTGAGACACTTGATGAAGAAGATGATAAGTGGAGCTCAGAAGGTATCGGCCAAGAGGGAACCTTACACCATTGGCCAAGAGTTCAGCAGCGGAGAGGAAGGCGTTGGTTGGTCCTACTGATCGACCATAGAAGATAAATTTTTCTAACCACATATTCAAGAATGTGGCATGTTCCCTCTGGTTAACTGTCCCGGTCTTCTGGCATTCTTGAATGTATCCTGTCCAACCGCCGATGTTGCGGGTATTCACCCTATATTCAGATTTTCTGCCATAGATGGAGCCTTCATCGGCAGTTGAAATATCCAAGCCAGTGAGCATGTAGACATCGGCAAGTGTGGGAGTAGCTGGGCCATGTCCAAACATAAAAGTGTTTGTTGTGTCTGACCAGAAGTAAGCAGCTGCAATCATCATTGACTCATTCTTTTGCATATCGGCAATAGATAGCCTAATGCATTGGTCTAGCTTCCGTTCTGCCCAGTGTACTTGCATCGACCTATTAACCCTCAAGTACCAATCTTTCCACCCTTTGGTGGTTTTGGGCCAAGATCGGAATGTATCTTTCTATAAATTCAGAGAGAAATTTTGGGCTCTAAAGGGGATTCTGTTAACCTCTGCATTAATCAGATCAGTTGGATCTGGGTTGCCCATTGGTCCTAGGCATTGGACATGCGACTGATCGGTTGGAATAACTAATTTGTTGCGCAGTTCCTAAGTTTAGAGGATCCGGAGAACAAAAGAAAAGAAAAATTACCAACTATATGAATTCGCAAAGACTAGAGGAATCGAGGTAAAAGGTAATGGAAGTGGAACAAACCGCAGGGATGTCGAAGTTGATTGCCATTATCTTGAGGTAGATGGGGGCACGAGCCGGAGACTTGAGGTTGACGCTGGAGAAGAGTTCTTGTTGGTTGAGGTCGCGTAGTTGTTTGTCGGAGTCGCCGCCGAAAAGAGAAAATGTCAAAGATTGGAGTCTGAGGGTAGAAGACGAGCGTTCCGGAGAAATCTATTTATAAGCCGCTTGGAGTAGGGGTATTTTGGACTTTTCTCTATGCCACGCGCATGTAGGTCGAGGTGGTTCAGATGGATATGGTAACTGTTCGCACGATAATCAGGGGATTGTATAGATGAGTTGATGGCAAGTAATCATGACTTGGAAGAGATATCGGTACAGGATATTTTAATTCTAAAAGTGGCGGCATTATTATGTTAGGATCTTGCCGATGGATTATTGTTTTGGTATCTTAACTATAATCAAGGCAAGAGTGGTTGGCAATTGTGCGATATTTACTGAGGTGCGTGAATCAGGATTAGATTTGATTAGATTTGATAACAGATCAAGTTTTGGCTTGAAGGATGAGTTACGGTAATTGGGCGAAGGCAAACGTTATCTGGAGTAAATTTCGGAGCATTAATGGTTTTATACTCCAAAATTGGGGGGCATGTGTTGACACCATTTTTTGCACGTGTCAAAATGATCAGAGTGGGCTAATCGGTAGGAGGAAAGTTACTATATACACTAACAGCCGATGAAAATCAGCTTGTAAAGATGGTTGCCGATGAATGGTGGTGATCGATGGAGAGGTTGATTTAGACTCGGGCGTTGCCGATAAGGTTGGAAATGTTATTGTCGATGCCGATGAAGGAAGGCTTGAAGACTACTGCCGATGGAACAGGAAGTATGCCGATGGAGAGGAGGTCGGTGAGATTTCCATCATAATCGAGGCGGATAGGGAAATAGATAGGAGTTGATTTCCTTTTCTATATTTGTTAGAGTATGATTCATGTAAGAGTCGTGTGTTTCCTTAGATATGGACTTGGTGTCCTAGTTGTGTTTGGTTATGTCTCTTTAGATCAGGGTATAAATATAGATTGAGGGGCAATGTAATAGATATATCAATCAACATCAAAACCAATTTTTACTACTATTTGCATCTACTTACTTTTCGGCGACTTCGTCAATTTGCATATTTTTCCTTTTTTTTACGAGTTCTCATTGATTCGGTGAGTTGCATAGCTTCAGTGCGACCTTCAGCGATTCTCGAGTTCCGTGTGAGTACCTCTTGGCCATGACTTCCGGGCGTATCGCTGTTGTCAGGACCAAAGTGCTCGTATCTTCATCCTTGTTGATTAATAGGTCAAATCGACTGGCACGCTTTGGATATCGATTCGGGTATTAGCCCTTTGTGTTTGCAGATCTACTTTTGCATCAACACATCTTTTAGGCAATTTTTTAGCCCAATTAGTAACTAGCTGTGTGTATTAAACATGATATAACTTTTTTTGAACACGACCCAACTGTCCAACGCTGTTCATCAAAACTCTCTAAAAAAACTCTTGTTGGCTTGCTAGTTGCTACATTACCTCGTCCAGATTTGACGGTTTCTTCTAGGCCCACCCAATGGCCCAATCAACCAAGGAGCCAATCCTAGCCGCAGGCCGCACACTAACACAACGCACATCGCTTGCCCACTCTGCTTGGTGCCGCTGCCACCGACTGCCGCTCTACGACCATCCTGTGTCTCTAGATTCTAGCCATGCGCAAGCAGGAGCCAAAGAGCGTAATAGGCTAATCACAGATGCCCGCCCGCCTGCCCACCAGTTCCTGACTATTTTTCCTTCTTCCAAATTTGAAGATAGATCTGTCCTCATCTTGCCTTCGATTGCACGGTTTTGGAGGGAACAAGCGATGGTGATCTAGGAGTATAGCTAAGGCAGCGAACAAGAAGGAGGACGGCATGAGGATAGGACTAGAAGGCACTGGCCCGCCGCTGCAAGGTAGCTCCCACGGCAACCTTCGTAGCACTGGCAGCGACCAGCAGCTGAGGCAGATGCTCGATTCGCATAAATCCTCAAAGTCCCCTATAAGTACAATTGCTGCTCTACACTCACCGATGGAATGGTCAAAACGGCCTCTATGTCCCTTAGATTGCAAAACAAAAGTTTCCCTCGTATAAAGGGAATAATAGTGGGACTGAAAATGGAACAACAAAATGTTTCGCTTGTGAAGGGACTAATAGTGAGACAAAAAATAGAACATCATTTGTAGTGTTTCCAGAACACGGATGTACTATTATTGATGGATCTAAAAGTACTTCTAGGCGTAGATCACTAGGTAATACTTAGCATAGATAGAAGACTTGGGTCGCCAAGCACGATTGCAGCCATGGCACCGCCAACATGGTGGCCACGAAGGCAGTAGAGGTAGCCATCAACACGCCCGCCAGGTCGTCGAAGGTAGCAGCAGCACATGCGTGGTGCTGTGGCGGCGGTAAAGGCGATGGAGCTTCCTGTCATTTACAGCACCCCTCTCGATCGGTCTAGGGTTAGGAACTATGGTGGGGCATTGGTGGCTATAGTGAACCTCATGTCTTGTGCCTAAGCCCCCACCATCCTTTTATGACGCTACATGATGGAGGCCCATCAGCCAGTAGAAAGGCTGAGCACCCCTGACCAGGGCATGGATCTAGGGCCTAATTGGTGGGCCAATTGATAGAGATCAACCTAACATTCTCCCCTTGATCTTACCTTATGACTTAAAGTTAACTTCCTTTTTCTTTTTCCCATTCTATCACAGATCAGTGCATAGAGCATGCCTCATTATCATTGTCAGTTGCCATTAGATTTAACACCTACAATGCACCTCTCTGTTTTGAAACAGATACTCAACTAGGCCCTTGGTATCTAGAAATCATAGGCTTTCTCATAAACCCATGTTGACTGTGTGTTCTCTAAACGCACTGGGTGGTTAGCCTTTGGTAAGTAGATCCACAAGTATTTACTCGGTACTTATGTGCTCAATGCTTTCAAAATGATTCTAGATTTTCTCCTTTACAACATATAACTTAGTGTCAATATGTTTGGCAGCACACTTGTCGGTGTTTCAAACAAACATCAACTAGTGAATTTATATTTATTACATGTTAGGCTCGGATGGTGTACTAAAGGACACAAGGTTTATGCTGGTTCAAGCAAAATATCCCTATGTCTAGTTTGCTGCTGCTCTTGTTATTAGTACCGAAAAAAGGTTTGTAGGAGGAGGTACAAATGGTCGAGAGAGGGATAGGTCCTAAGTCTCTGATGGAAAGGTCAAAAGGATGCCAAGAGCTTGGTTGTTGCTTGGCTATGTGTTGTGTGTGGAATCAATCCATCCCCTTAGTGGGGTGTCCTGCCCTCCCTTTTATAGACCAAGGGGGCAGCAAGGGTTACAGATGGGAGAAAGAGAAAAAAACCAAAGGCAGAGAAGGTCCTTCAAAGGTGCTAGGTCTTCCTTTTCCCTTGAGCCTGCCCCACTAACATGGCAGACCACGCTAGGGATAGCATTTTCGCTGATCCTGATAGGCCTAGGCTCTGGCTTCATTTTAGCGAGTGGTCACATCCCATCCTCCCCCAGCGGACGGTGTGGTGTGTCAGGGTGCTGAGCCATGACTCTATGGGGAGTAGATAGGGAAGTGACTATATGCCTGTTACTGTTGATGATGTAAGTTCTCTCTTGGATTATAGTGGTTGTCATATGCTTGTCTTAGGATCCACATCTAAGGGCTGACGGCGGCACCCACAACACTATAAAACAAAAGTCAGCACCTACAACACTATTCGGGCTCTGTCAGGTCAGAAAGGGCTTAATGCGCAAATCCCATCGTATCCTAATGGTACCTTCCTACAGGCGTGTAGGGCATAGTCCTCGGTACTATGGTTGACTCGAATGTCCTGTCGTGCCCTGTGCTTGTCATTATGAATAATCCAGGTGCAGTCATCGGGTGAGCAGAGCCTGCCCTCATATATCGAGCGAGGTGGAGCCTGCCCTTAGCCATTGGGTGAGGCAGAGCTAGCCCTTAGCCATCGGGCGAGGCGGAGCCTACCCTCAACCATCAAGCAAGGCGGAGGCAGCCCTCAGCTATTGGACGAGGCAGAGCCAGCCCTCAGCCATCGGACAAGGCGGAGCCAGCCCTCAGACATTGAGGAGGCAAAGCCAATCTTTAGTCCTCTAGGCAAGAAGTGTAGCTGTGTTCTTGCCTATTTGGGAGCATCAACGTTTGATGGTTATTAGTTCCACCTTATTGGGTACCTCAGTATTAGGTCCCCAACAGTAGCCCCTGAGCCCCTGGGTGATTTGGATTGAATCACCTAGGGGGTGATTTGACTTGCTAGAGGGTGCATGCGAGCGCACCTGACCGGTGTAGCCCCTGAGCCCCCAGGTGATTTGGGTAGAATCGCCTGGGGGGGTATTTCGATTCGCTAGAGGGTGCGCACGAGCGCACCCATTGGGTGTAGCCCTTGAGCCCCTAGGTGATTTGAGCAGAATCGCCTGGGGGTATTTTGATTCACTAGAGGGTGCATGCGAGCGCACTCGTCAGGAGTAGCCCCTGAGCCCTCGGGTGATTTAGGTAGAATCACCTAGGGGTATTTCGATTCGCCAGAGGGTGCGCGTGAGTGCACCCGTCGGGTGTAGCCCCCGAGCCTCCAGGTGATTCGGATAGAATCGCCTAGGGGTAATTTCGGATCCTTCGTGGGTATGGCAGTGAGATTTGGTTTTTGTCAACTGGATAGTTTAAAGGAAACCCTGGTGTCCCGTTCAAGGGGATTCATCCAGGGTTAGCCCAGTTGGGACTCGATTATGGATCGAGGCTCCCTTGAGGTTTGTGCCCCTGAGTTCTGGCCGCTTATGGGCCCATCCCTCATTGGGATGGCTGTTGAAACTGTTGGGCCAACCCTTGAACTCCTGGGCCCAGGCGGGCTAGAGAAAAGCTTTTTGACTCGTATCCCCTCTGTGGGAAAAGTGTCCTCGTCTGCTCGGGAAGGCGAAACATCCGGCGCGATTTTGGTAGTAAAGGATAGGGATCACGGGCGCATATCCCGCGATGTGACATCATGGTGTATCATGGTAGGCTCAGAGACCTAGGCGGGTAGTTGCTCTTCTCACATCTATTGCCCCTAAAACCAAGGTGTTCGCCCCTAGGGTTCCATACTTTGCCTCCTTGCCTTTACATCTACATCCTCTGTCACAAATCGCCTGAGCCTCCTACACCCGCATCGTAGCTACCATCAAGCTCGCATCCGCATCGCAGCCACCATCAAGCTCGCATCTACCCCCCTCCCTATCATTCAATGGAGACGTGGTGTAGATCCAACATCACCCCTCAGCGCCTGGAGGGCCTCATTCACCATGGCCTTCTTTACCCGTTGACCGCCGTCGAGGAGTGGCGGCTACCTAGTAATGAAGACGAGCCATCACCGCTCGAAGGGTATGTCGTGTCCTTCGCTCACTTCCACGAGCAGGGATTCACCATACCTGCCCACAAGTTCCTTCGAGGGCAGTTGGATTACTACAAGGTCGAGTTGCTGCACCTTACTTCTAATGGGGTCCAGCACATTGCAGTGTTCATCGCTCTGCGTGAGGGGTTCCTAGGGATTAGTCCCACTTTGTCCTGTAGCGGTATCTCTTCACCATCAACCTTTTGAAGAAGGGGGTCGGGAAGCAAGATTTGAGCATGCTGGTGGGATGCGCCGGCATTCATCTCCGCAACAACCGGGTGAACGAATACCCGTCGATGCGTCTATCGACCTCCAACAAGAGGTGGCATTCACATTGGTTTTACGTCAAGGACGACGTTGCCGCCTGCTTGCCAGCGTTCTCCGAGCGCATCATCGAAGAGGTCCTGGGGTCATCAAAGTGGGGTGTCCTAGGTAAAGACAAGAAGAAGATCAAGGACCATCTCGTCGCCCTCCAAATTCTAAAGGAAAGGGGCATGAAGGGATCAGGGATCATCGGTGCCTACCGTACACGGAGGGTGGCGCCGCTGATGAGCCATGCGCTTCCCCTATACCTGATGGTGCTCGGGGCATCGCTCGAAGGGACAACACTTGTCAACGAAGTGCTCCCACCCACCGAAGTGGTACAATGCATCAAGGAGGTGATGGAGCCTTTGAAGGACAATGCCGGTGTTGTCCTTGATTTCATGTATTCGGTGTCGGGCATCCCCTAATGCGGACGAAACCAAGGTTCATTGATTTCGTAAGTTCTCTTTCCCCATGCCTCCTTTTTACTTGAATTCCTGGCCCCTTGATGCTGACCTCGGGATAGCAGGACCAACCAAAAAGACTCGTCTTTGGGGATAGCCTGGCTCTGCTGCCGAAGGACTAGCTTGTGGCGATGGTGAATCGCACCATGGTCGAGTGGGATAGGAAGATGAAGGAGCTCAAGAGGAGAAAGATGCTATAGAAGCAACAAGCATGGGAGCGAGGAGAGGAGACAGACAGTGACAACGATGAGGATGAGGAGGAGTTTGATGAGGTAGTTGCCGACATTGAGTGGGGCATCCTATAGGGTGAGGATACACTGATAGGTACCCCCTTGTCCACGCAGGGACCCTTCCAGTTCTATGCGGGGGGAAGTGTGTCTGTGCGGCCAGTGGAGACAAGCCAAACCATTGGCCCATCCTTAGGACTAGTGGGAGCAGGTCGATCTGCCGCCGTGCCTAGGGTGCCGGTGGAGGAGGGCGGCTCCACTACCACGCCCCATGAGCTGGTAGGGGTGGGCAGATCTACCAACGCGCCCGAGGCACTAATAGAGAGGGGTGGCTCCACCGCTGTGCCCTTGGAGGTAAGGGAGATGAGCCCCTCTGCCCGGGAGCAGGGGGCAGGCTCGAAACGGTCCTGCCCAGATGAGTTGGAGCAGGAATCTAGGGGTTCATCCCCAAAACATTTCTACCGCCCAACAGTGCTAGCGTAAGTTATTGATTCCTCTGTTTTTCCTATTTTTCTATTTTTCTGTGTGACATATGCCTTTTAACTCTTGTAGAGTCTTGAGATAGGGCCATTCTTTAGCGTTGGTGCCCAAGAAGAGCGTTGCTCTTCAGGCGAGACGAGCGCCATCACCCAATGTTGCTCCTGTTTCGAGCAGGAGCGAAGCCAATGTTGTGGCCTCGTCGGTCGGTTAGGCACCGCCTGTAGTGTTGCCCATGCCCTCGGTGGGTCAAGCAGACGCCAGGGCTAATGGAGCACCCTTGGGGTCGCTAAGTAAACGACGTCGGAGTTGACTTTGCTACCTACGTCAGAGCGGACGGAGCTGCTGCCCGCGCTTATGGCGCCCTCTGTGGTCTGAGAGCGCGACAAGGCTCGTTAGGGGGTCAGCTCCCTCCGAGCAGATCTTGGAGCCATAGTGGCCTAAAGGCTAGAGGTTGAGAGCATCTCTGCTGGGCTAGGCATGGAGCTTGCTGAGGTGTGGGGGAGTCTTTAGGCTGAGAGTGATGAGCTACCATTGGGGTGGTCTTCGATGACCTGGGGGTGGCGCAGCTAGAGGAAACTGGCTCACTTGCGGCCCATGCCGTGGATATCATGACGCGGGTGCGCAAGCTTGAGGAGAACGCCTTTAACACTAGGATCACCCAAGCCTTTGTTGTTGCCTGCTCTCATTATGATCAAGAAATTAACTTGGAGGCAATGAGCCTCGACTTCACGCCTGGCTACAAAAACTCTGAGCTGGATGAGATTGAGAAGGTGGTGACTCCTATTGTGTGAAACCTGGTGGACAGGCTGAAAGACATAGTTCTCCCTCTGAGGAAGTAGTTAGTTGAATAAGTTAGATAAACACTTATCTGTAATATGTGGACAAGAGTTGGTACTTTTGTGTCCAAAAATATATTTGTGATTTCGTTTTACAATTTTGTTTCGTTCATTTGAGCTTACTTTCTTCCCTTTTGCATTCGAGAAAAAAGGTTTATGTGATCCGATCCTTCTGTTCGTTAAGACTATAGGGCCCGAGGTGTATAAGGGGAAATTTTGATTGTGCTGGTGAGCAAAGTTACCATGGCTATCGGGGCATGGGTTTTTTTGCAGTCTTACCAGGCATGCTTGTTTATCTTTTCCCACAAACCTTGCTATCAACCTTAACATGAGGAAGAGATCTAATGCAATGACTATTTTGAAAAAGGAGGTATTTATACCTTTATCAGCCCCCAAGTAAGATCTGACCCCTTGTAGTCACTGGGGCTGGATGTTACTGGAGACCAAAGCGAGGGTAGCAGACTTACTCTTGTATTCGCACAAACCCCTTATTTAGGATCTTAACGATCATTCCACGACCATGTGTTTGGTCTCATTGCTGGCCCAGCCTTCTCCAAGCCCCCATGCATGGCGGGGATTCGGTCAAGGATCAGCTTGTTTTGTGACTGTCGCCCCGTCCACGGTTTCCACAACTAGAGGGGTTGAGGTGACCTCACTTGCCTCGACGACTCGAGTGACATGCTTGATGAGCTCACTAATAGGGATGTTCGAATGGAATCCGATCCGGTTGCTTTGCGATAGGGTCGGCAAAGCCCCTGGATGGTGTTCTGTTGCTCCTTGACCTACCTTCCAACATATTCCCCCTCAATGGGGATTCTATGGGCTCAGCTAGAGACTAGATTGAACTAGAAGGTTGAGATGACCCTATCTGCCTCAATGCAGGTTGGGCAATGGCCGCTGAGGCCCATCTGTGTTTTCTTCCCTGGCTCTTGTTTGACATGAGGTGGCCTCAGGCCCATTGTGGGCTAGCCTTTGAACCTCAATCTCTTGATCTCAGATCGAGTGGCTCGAGCCCCTGAGCCCATTAGGGTCTGATAGGGATCGGCCATGTTTCACGCGTCACCCCATCCTCAATTTCTACAACCGAAGGGGTTGAGCTGACGACACTTGCCTCGACGGCTCGAGTGTCACGCTCAATGAGCTCACTAATAGGTATGTTTGTGTGGAATCCGGGTCCATCATTCGCTGACGGGGTCGGTAGAGCCCTCATGTGGCATTCCACTACTTCTTAACCCGTCTCTCGGCAGATGCCCAAGCTATTCGATAGGCTCAGGTGGCCTATTGGCCTCTCCTCGATGGAGATTCTATGGGTTTGGCTCGAGGCTAGAATCAAATGAGAAAGGTCAAGATGTCCCTGTCCACTTCTAAGCGAGGTCGAGCAAGGCCGCTGGGGCTCATTTCGGTTTTTCTCCCCTGGCTCTCTTTGACATGAGGCAGCCTCGAGCCCTTCGTGGGCCGGCCTTCAAACCTCGGTCAATTGCCGCTCATATCGAATGAGGCGACTGCTGCTTTGTGATGCGACATGAAGCGTTGAGATGCAGCGTTTGCATATACAACATTTTGGATGTATGGGATTATTGTATGATTTAATTGAAATGAAAGCGGGGGTCGATAATGTTACCTTGGTGGCATGAGCGACGAGAAGCTCTTACCGGACATGTCCATGCGGGGTTCGGGTCCGACGTTTGCGACAGGGCCGGCGTGACCTGCATGAGCATCGCAATTTTTTGTTTCTGTCTCTCAACGATGATCTGAGCCGTTCGATTGACTTTAGGCGACCTAACAGCTTCTCCTTGAAGGAGATTCCACAGGCGGACCCCTTCTGAACCCTTCTCAAGAAGGCGGATGCTAAAGCTTGGGGTACAGGGAACTATGAATTCGATTATGCTGGCGAACAAAAACACCGTAGCCATCGGAGCATAGGGTCTAGCGGTTCATCTAGTTTTACTCAAAGTTTTATACCTGCACACTGTGTCTCTGGTTTTAAACATAAGGAGGGGTCGGGCAAATAGGATTTCTAAACTAGTAGACACTCTCGGTAGCCCCCGAGCGATGTTCATGCCCTTGCTGTTGCTGGGGTCGGAATCTCGGTAATGAAATTAACGCGCAAAGTAAGTAAGCAGAGGTGCTTATCTTTCGATGGCCATTCATTCAGCATTTTACCTGGTCCGTCTGATTGACCTAGGAGGCCTGTTGGGCCCCCCTTAACAGCGGTTCTGTCGTTGGGTCACTCCATGGTCCTGCCTAGGGAAGTGGAGAGTCGGCTACATGCGGGTGCGCCCTGATTCTCACACCCAGCGTGTGGTAGTTGTGGGCCATGCCTAGGCAACGTCCTATTTGACCAAGCGATGTCTCATTGATTAGAGCGTGTCCCATCGGTCCAAGCGCGTCCCCTTGGATTCCCGTCAGCATCGATTTCCCATCTGCATTGAATAGGGGAAGGGAGAGAGTTTTTTGTCCCAACCTTTCGCCTTTCCTTAGCTGCTGTGCCTCTTCCTTAAATAGGGGGGAGGAGTTCTCATCCCATTCCTCTGCCTATTCTTGAGTTGTCGCTTCTCCTCCTTCTTCCTTTTCACCGAGTGCGTTCGTATGTCGTGGTGGTTTCTAAGTGAGAGAGGGTAATGCAAGGGAGAGGAGAACTCATAGATCCGTTCATGAATCTAGAGTGCAATGTTGAGCTAGGGGTCATCTAACATAGATGAGACAGTGCTGGCTGCCTTTGCCAAGAAGGGGTCACTGCTGCCGAAGGAGGAGGCGCACTAGAGGGTGCTGAGCGTCGTTGGCTTTGTCATCGTCCATGAGGCCTTCGTCGAAATGGAGCCATATAGGGACTTCTTCTGGTGGATCTTCTCCTGGTGAGTCTTGTTGGTGGGGAAGCCACCCAGGACTGCATTGATAGGGGGTGGCTCCCTTACAGCTACTCAGATTGGCCAGTTCATGAAGCTTGATGAGATGTCAAAGACATCCATCAGCCATGGCGGCCTTTCTCGGTGGGGAGTGCCCCCCGTCTACGTGCCGTTGTCATTGTTGTGGCTGATCATGATGGCGTAGTCCCTGGACACCCTAGTGAAGGTACCACCATTAGCGATGTGGTGCTCGACGTTGTAGACGATGGTGCCCTTGAGGATCCCACAGAGTGGTAGGACATCACCGATGGAGAGCATGGCGCGGCGACCATAGTAGTGCATATAGTAGAACTGATCAGAAAATGTAATCGAATAAATTGTGGGGGTGCCCCCATGTGAACAGTCTTTTGTATTTATGAATGCATTAGTCCTTTTTGTGATGAAATGACTTTGTAAGTGATGAATTTGTGCGAAAAATGAACAAGTTTGCAAATTTCGTTACGGCAAATAGCTTTTCAGCTTTTCTCCCTCTTTTTGTAAAAAGAAGTTTAGTGCCTTTCGACCCTTCCCATAGTTAAGGTCATAAAAAACTCGGAGTACGGGCGAGCCAATTCTGATCACGCTGGTGAGCAAGGAGGACATAGCCGCTGGGGCATGGGTTTTCCGCAATCCTACTAGTTATACTCATATTTTGTTCTCGAAATCCTAGCCCTTAGGACTTACCATGAGAAAAGAGGGAAAATACGGAGAATGTTTTGCAAAGATAACACAGAGAGTGTTTGCAAGATAAACATACTTATATCAGCCCCCGAGTGAGGTCTGACCCCTCACACTTTGCAGGGGTCAGATGTCACTAAAGATTGGAGATTTTTTATGACAAAAACTGATAAGAGAAGGTATGCATTTATGTAAGGGTAAAATGACATAGCTGCTCAATGTTCTAGGTGTTGGTGAAGACCTCGCCGTCAACGGTTTTTAACTTGTATGTGCCTGGCTGAAGTACTTCTACGACAATGTATAGCCCCTCCTAGGGTGGGAAGAGCTTGTTGTAGTCCTTGTTGCTCTACATGAGGCAGAGTACCAGGTCCCCGATGTTGAAGGCTCGGTCCCGCACCCATCGGCTGTGATACCATCGTAGCGCCTACTGGTACTTGGCCGAATGGAGGAGGGCGATGTCGTGGACTTCATCTAGCTGGTCCATGGCATCTTTGTGGGATGCCTTGGCTCCTTGTTCGTTGTATGCTCTAATCCGTGGTGCTCCATAGTCGAGGTTGGTTGGGAGGATGACCTCAGAACCATAGACCATGAAGAAAGGTGTGTAGCCGGTGGCTCGGCTAGGAGTTGTCCTTAGGCTCCAGAGCACTGTAGGGAGCTCGGTGGCCCAGCATGCACCGAACTTGTTCAACCGGTTGAAGATCCTAGGCTTCAGGCCCTATAGGAGCATGCCGTTTGCGCGCTTGACCTGCCCGTTCGTTCAGGGGTGCGCGACGGTGGCCCAATCAACCTGAATGTGTTGTTCATCACAGAATCAAAGGAATTTCTTACCAGTGAACTATGTGCCATTGTCCGTGATGATGGAGTTTGGTACTCCAAAGTGATGGATGATGTCAAGGAAGAACAGCACAGCTTGCTCAGACTTGATCATGGAGATCGACTGAGCTTCGATCCATTTTGTGAACTTGTCTATTGTGATAAGTAAGTGGGTGTAGCCCCTGGGCGCCTTCTTGAGAGGCCCAACCAGATCAAGCCCCCAGACCATGAAGGGCCACATGACAGGGATCATCTAGAGTTCCTAGGCTAGGAGGTGAGTTTGTCGAGCATAGTACTAGCACCCTTCCTAGGTGCGTACGATCTACTCAGCGTCGGCTACTACAGTGGGCCAATAGAAGCCCTATCAGAATGTGTCTCCAACCAAGGTTCTAGGCACATCATGGTGACCGTAGACCCCACCATGGATATCACTCAGCAAAAGCTTCCCCTATTCGGTGGGGATATAGAGCTACAGGATCCCAATGTGGCTTCGTTTGTAGAGTTCGCCTTCTACAAGAACGAAGGATTTGGCATGATGTGCGAGCCATCAAGCTTCTATCTTGTCTGTCAGTAGCATATCATGGAGGAGGTAGATGAGGTAGAGTGTTCTCTAGTCATCCAAAGGGTCAGGCTCTATCACTAGATCCTCTTTAAGCTCCATGACCTCTAGGCCGGACAGAGCCATCGGTTGGTTAGCCCCTAAGGATAGATCGGATGGACCGTCGTCAGCCCATTCCAACCTTTCATTGCATATCGAGGGCTTGTGTTGGTCACTGGTAAAGACACCCATTGGCACTGGCTCTCGACTGGACACTGCTTTTGCAAGCGCGTCGGCTGCCTCGTTGAGGCACCTTGGGATGTGATTGAGTTTGAGGCCGTCAAACTTGTCCTCTAGCCATTGGACTTCTTGGCAATACGCAACCATCTTAGCATCATGGCAGCTCAACTCCTTCATGACTTGGTTGACGACCAGCTGAGAGTCGCCCTAGATGTCAAGGCATCGGATGCCCAACTCAATGGCGATGCGTAGGTCGTTGATGAGTGCTTCATACTTGGCCACATTATTTGATGAGGGGAAATGGAGACGAACCATGTACCTTATGTGGACCCCAAGGGGTGATATGAAGACTAGCCCCGTGCTGGCGCCCTTCTTCATTAGTCACCCATCAAAGTACATCGTCCAGTACTCTTGATCGATGATCGTCGGTGGTGTTTGGACCTTGGTCCATTCCGCGATGAAGTCAGCCAACACTTGGGACTTGATCGCCATTTGGGAGGCATACATGATGCCTTGATCCATCAACTTGAGTGCCCACTTTGTAGTTCTTCCCATGGCGTCTTGGCTCTGGACAACCTCGCCAATGGGGAACGACGTCACAACCGTCATGGTGTGTGATTCAAAGTAGTGGCGTAGCTTTCTCTTGGTGACAAGGATGGTGTATAGGAGCTTCTAGATTTGGAAGTAGCGGGTCTTGGAGTCAGATAGTACTTCGCTCATGAAGTACATAGGGTGATGTACCTTGAGGGTGTGCCCCTCTTCCTCTCGCTTTACTACTAGCGCGATGCTGACCACTTGCGTGGTGGCCGCTATGTATAGTAGGAGGGATTCCCCATCGGTCAGAGGAACCAAGATCAGGGGCCTTGTTAGAAGCAGTTTGACCATGTCAAGTGCCTCCTAGGCCTCGGATGTCCACTCAAAGCAGTTGGCTTTCTTCAAGAGTCGATAAAGGGGGAGACCTCATTCGCCAAGGCATAAGATGAATCGGCTCAGGGCGGCGAGGTACCAACTAATTCGATGAACCCCCTTTATGTTCTAAATTAGGCCCATCCTTGTGATGGCTAAAATCTTCTCTAGGTTCGCTTTGATGATGATGAAGACGAGCAGCATGCCCCTCGGGACCCCAAAAACACATTTCTTGGGATTGAGTTTGATGCCATTCGCTTGGAGTTTTGCAAAGGTTTGCTCAAGATCGGTAATGAGGTGGTCAGCCCATTTAGACTTAACCACGATGTCATCAACGTAGGCCTCCACGGTCCACCCAATGAGGTCCCTAAAGCATTTCAGCATACAGCGCTGGTATGTAGCCCCAGCGTTCTTTAGATCGAACAACATTGAGACATAGTAGAATGATCCGAAAGGGGTGATGAAAGATGTCATGAGCTGGTCAGACTCTTTCATCATGACTTGATGGTAGCCTAAGTACGCATCAAGGAAGTAGAGGGTTTCACACCCCGAGGTAGAGTCGACTATTTAGTCTATGCACGGCAAAAGGAACAGATCCTTTGGGCATGCCTTGTTGAGACCCATATAGTCAACACACATCCTCCATTTCCCATTCTTCTTTCATACAAGAATGAGATTAGCTAACCACTCTGGGTGGTATACTTCCTTGATGAATCTGGCCGCTGAAAGTTTGGCTATCTCCTTGCTGATGGCCCTACGTTTCTCCTCATCGAAGCGATGCAAGCATTGCTTCATCGGCCTAGAGCCTAGATGGATCTTCAAGGCATGCTCGTTGACCTCCCTCGGAATGCCTAGCATATCCAAGGGTTTCCATGCAAAGATGTCTTTGTTGCCATGAAGGAAGTCGACAAGCATGCTTTCCAATTCAGAGGAAAGCATGGTACTAATGCATACCGTTTTACCCTTGGAGCTGCTAGGATCTATAAGGACATCCTTGGAGCCCTCTGCCGATTTGAATGACCTAGTCAACTTCTTTGTGTTGAGCGCTTCTTCGGTGACCTCCTCCTTGAGGGCAGCGAGTTCCCTAGAGGCGACGATTATTGTGGCGTGGCCACAGCACTCAACCTCACAATTGTAGGCGTGCTGGAAGGAGGTGCCGACGATGATGACCCTATAGGGGCCTGGCATCTTTAGCTTGAGGTATGTATAGTTAGGGATGACCATGAACTTCACGTAGCATGAACGTCCTAGGATGGCGTGGAAGGTTCCAGGAACCCAACCACCTTGAAGGTGAGGGTCTTAGTCCTGTAATTGAACTGATCCCCAAAGGTAATGGGTAGATTAATCTGCAGGAGTGGCATGGCCTGCTTTTTGGGCACGATGCCATGGAAAGGTGCTCGGGTTGGGCGGAGGCATCTTCGGTCGACACCCATCTCGTCGAGCGTCTTGGCATACATGATGTTGATGCCGCTGCCTCCATCCATCAGTACTTTGGTGAGTCACTTTGGGCTGATGATTGGGTCGTCCATAAGCAGATATCTTCTCAGGTGCAGGACGGTATCTAGATGGTCGGTCCAATTGAAGGTTATGGCGGACTCTGACCACCGGAGGAAGGGAGGTGTGGCCGGTTGGGCCGTGTAAACTTCATGGAGTGTGACCTTCTGACGATGTTTGGAGTCATAGGCTGTTGATCCTCCAAAGATCATAACACAGTCGTCCGATGTTGGGAAGCCGTCGTCCTTCTCCTCGGCATCTTTTGCAGTGTGGGAGGGTCTTTCCCCTGCCCCCCTTTGTAGCAGCCTCCGAACCAGAACCACCGCATGAGACCACAGTCCTTGAGCAGATGCTTAACAGCAAAGGCGTGGTTCAGGCATGGCCCCTCAAGTAATTTTTTGAAGTGGTTCGGAGTGCCCTCCATGGGCTTTCGACCACCCTTGTGATCAGCAGCGGCCATGAGCGAGTCCTCATGACATTGTTTCTTATTCTTTCCCTTGGCGAAATGATTGGAGGTGCCTTCGCTAGCACCCTCGTCTTGCCTTACCTTACCCTCAAGGTGATCGAAGATCGCTCCGATCGTCTCTTCTCCTGAGGCATGGCTGGTGGCGATGTCCAAGAGTTCCATGGTGGTTCGTGGGCCCTTGCATCCCAGCTTATGAACCAAGGACTCATAGGTCATCCTAGACAGGAAGGCTCCTATCACGTTGGCATCAGCGATGTTAGGGAGCTCATTTCACTGTCAAGAGAAACACCAGATGTACCCATGGAGGGTCTCATCAGCCTTCTGACGACAGTTTTTGAGGTCCCATGGGTTCCTAGGGTGCTTGTATGTGCCCTAGAAGTTTCCCATAAAAATCTCCTTCAGATCCGCCCAACTCTAGATCGCATTGGACGGCAGGTGTTCCAACCATGCTCGTGCCGAATCGGCTAAGAATAGTGGAAGGTTGCAGATAATGAAGTCATCATTATCCACACCACTGGCTTAACAAGCAAGCCAATAGTCTTTGAGCCAAAGTCCGAGGTTTGTCTCCCCAGAGTACTTAGGGATATTGGTAGGTGGTCCATACCTTGGTGGGAAAGTAGCATTGAGGATGTGCTAGTCGAAGGCCTGAGGGACTGGTAGGCTAGGGCTTGGGCTCCGATCCTCGCCGCTGGTGTAGCGTCCACCATGACTAGGATGATAGCCGTGCTAGGCTCCTTCTCTTGGGTCGCTGTAGGTGCATCTATGGGCATCGAGAGTGCTGCGTGCGTCGTGGTTGCAGTCAGGACATTGATGTATCAGGATCACAGCGCGCTGCCTACTGCCTTATGGTGCCTGGTGGACTAATGCGTCCCTAGCGGGGCGCACCGAGTGCATGCGCTGGTTGGTGTCAAGCTTGTGTTGTCGAGACAACAAGCTTTCCACCTGTTGCACCGCCACATGCTCGAGTAGCGTGCGAATCACATGGTGGGCCAGACGATCCTCGGGCGTCGCCACCTCTGGTAGGCCATGGAGCAAGGTCGTTGTGGCGGCAATGTTCTGGCTTGCCCAAGTGAAGTGAGGAAGGGTTTCATTATCAGTGATGATCCTTCAATTCACATCACAGGCCACGGCGCGTGCCCGCCCACCGTCTCCATGGTGTTCAATCTCCCAATCAACCTCCACGTATTCCCATACAAGCTGGAGTCTGGCTTCATCGATCTCCCACTTTTGGGCTCTTAGCTGCTCCACCTCTACATGTGGTGGGGCCGCTGTCCCCCCTTCGGTTCCATCACCGAGGTTGCCCACCGGGGTAGCCTCCTCCGTGGAGATGCTTTCAACGTGTCCCTCGGGGGTACCCGCCATGAAACATTCCCAAGAGGGGTGATGGCTCCCCCTACTAGAGCTAGAGCCAGAGTATGACCCTAGTTCCTCCGCGAGGAGGCCATGGAGGGAATCTATGATGCTTTTGATCATCCCCATGAACTCGTTGTTCGTGGGGGATGGGATCATGCGCTGTGCCACAAGGTGGCTAACGGTCACCACGGTGTTGGAGACCAAACGGAAGCGTCGTTGGAGCACTCCATGTGGAGTGTTTAGGAGAGAGGGTGAGGCAGCGTGGGTCCTCCCTAGATGGCTGGGTCTAAGGGAGATGCTGGGCTGGCGCTCAAGCCTCCCGTAGTTGAAGCCGATGGAGGGGAGAGATTGGATAGCGACGTGGGCCAACGCTAACTCTCCTCCCTTCATGATGATGAAGTCTAGGTCACCAAAACACACGTGTGTGCCCAGGACCTAGCTGATTGTATGGCTAGCCATCCGAGGCCTAATTTGGAACGTGCAAAGGCCCCTACCCGATGCGCCAACTGTTAGTGTTTTAAACAAACACCAACTAGTGAATTTATATTTGTTGCACGTTAGGCTCGGATGGTGTACTAAAGGACACAAGGTTTATACTGGTTTAGGTGGAATGTCTCCATGTCCAGTTTGCTGATGCTCGTATTATTAGTACCAAAAAAAGGTTAGTCGTAGGGGGTACAAACGGTCGAGAGAGGGACAGGTCCCAAGTCTTTCATGAAAAGGTCGAAAGGATGCCAAGAGTTTGGTTGCTGCTTGGCTATGTGTTGTGTGTGGAATCAATCTGTCCCCTTAGTGGGGTGTCCTACCCTCCCTTTTATAGACCAAGGGGGAGCAGGGGTTACAGATAGAGACAAAGAGGAAAAAAACAAAGGTAGAGAAGGTCCTTCAAAGTTCCTAGGTCTTCCTTTTCCCTTGAGACCATGCTAAGGATTGCATATTTCACTAATCCTGATAGGGCCAAACTCTGGCTTCGTTTCAACGAGTGGTCATGTCCCATCCTCCCCCGGTGGATGGTGCGGTGTGTCAGTGTGTCGAGCCATGACTCTACAAGGAGTAGATGGGGAAGTGACTATACACCTATTACTGTTGATGACATGAGTTCTCTCTTGGATTGTAGTGGTTGTCATATGCTTGTGTCAGGATCCACGTCCGAGGGCTAACGGTGGCACCCACAACACTGTAAGACAAAAGTCGATGCCTACAACACTGTTCGGGCTCTATCATGTCGGAAAGGGCTTAAAGAGCCTGTCCTATCGTATCCTGATGGTACCTCCCTATAGGCATGCAGGGCATGGTCCTCAATACTGCAGTTGACTCGAATATCCTGTCATACCCTATGCTCATCATTATGAAGGAGCAGGGTGCAGTCATCGGGTGAGGCGGAGCCTGCCCTCAGACATCGAGCGAGGCAGAGCCAATCCTTAGCTGTCGAGCGAAGTGGAGCCAGCCCTCAGCCATTGAGCAAGGCAGAGCCTGCCCTTAGCCAACGGGCAAGGTGGAGCCAGCCCTCAGCCGTTGGGCGAGGCGAAGACAACCCTCAGACATTGGGTGAGGCGGAGCCTGCCCTTAGATGTCGGACGAGGCAGAACCAATCTTTAGTCCTCTGGGCAAGAAGTGTAGCTGTGTTCTTGTCTATTTGGGAGGATCAACGTTTGATAGTTATTAGTTCCACCCTATTAGGTACCCTAGTATTAGGTATTTAGGTCCCCGACAATACTTGACCTATTGTCTTAGGAGTTAACTTACTTTAAATGGTTATTGCTGTTGTCTACCATTGTTAAATCCGAGTACAAATTCTCTTAACCTTCTTTTGCCTGTTCCTTAAGCCTCATGTCAAGCTATACTATGGTATGCATCATTGATGACACCACAATTGTTTCTTTGGAGTTTTTCCACAATAATACTCCCACTGCGAGTGTTAGCAACTACTGTGGATTTCACTACACATCTCGCCAAGACTTAATATTTGTACTCTCAACTATTTGAGAGTACTTATTCTTTCTTACTCAGCATGAGGCCTATAATACTTCGTAAAATTACAAGACATTCTCAACTCCATTCTAGTGATCTATATCTCGACTGGACTTCTGCCAAAATATCCCGGATACGTAAACTACGTCAAGGTAAGTTCTTACTTGTACTTGTACACTCATCAAGCTTTTAATAGCTAAAGCATATGGAACCATGTTCATTTGATCGATCTCATATCAGTTTCTAGAACACTTAAAGTTTCCAAATCTATTACCCTTGACTATAGGAGCAGGTGTAGGTTTACTCGCATGCATACTTTATTTCTTTAGAATCTTTTTCTAAGTATGCCTTTGCGATAGTCCTAATACCCAATTTCTTCTATCTCGGTGAATTTCGATTCCTAGAACCAATGATGATTCACCAAGATCATTCACATTTAAACTTGAGGACAAAACTTCTTCTTCTCTAATGATAGATTAACATCACTACTAGTGTTTACACCAAAATTTGGGAGAAGAGCGTGGAAACTCGTAGGCTTCCAAGATTGTGCCAATCAAGGAGTCAATTGCGTAAGGATTGATATCAGCCGGTTCGGATGTGACACTGGGATTGGTTCTCTTTGAATGACGTCAGCAGATAACGATGATGAGATACGATTGGCGTCGGGGAGATACATGTCGGACTCTACACAAGGAGAAAGATTAGGGTCTAAGTTATCTTAACTTAGGAATATTTTCTTCGTACCAAAGATTGTACCGAGTTGTACTCGAGTAGGATTCATGTTTAGGCTCCGGGTATAAATATCAAACACTAGCTATTGTAAAAGATACACAATGAATCCAATACAAGTTATTTACTTTTTTTGGCTCCAGCCACCCCTTAGGAGTAGGAGTAAAGTAGATCTCGGTGAGTTCTTCAGTGAGTACGGCTGCATCGATCCGGTCGACCTCCACTGCTTGTCTGTAAGTACCGTCATGGCTTATACCTCTGATCGTACGGCTGTATCGATCCAATCGACCTCCACTGCGACTCTGGTATAAGTTAGTTATTGATTCTTGTCTAGTTCAAGTAAGGCTGCATTGATCTGGTCGACCTCCACTGCTCGAACTAGATTAAGGTCAAGTTATCAGCTCTATCTAAGGGTCACGTTCCTTCGGATAGATTCATTAAGTTATCGATATTGTTTATTGCTTCTATTATTTATTTAATTACAGCAATATCACTTCGTCCGATTGAGATTGATCTAGATCGGCCTTATATTTTGTTTAACCCATCGTTTGTTAATCTAAACTGATCTAATCTGCACTTTAAACAATGAGTTGTGTTTTATTGGCTATTTTATATCAATCTTGATCGTGCATAGCGTGCGGTTAAGGCATGTCTGATCTTGAGTAGATCTATTAGCTAGCGAAAACTGTTCCATGACCGTTATCACAGTCTATGTGATTCTATCTCACTCTCCACTGTTAGCATCGTAGAGTGGAGATCATTATTCGGTAGATCTATTCCTGAAAGGGCATGACCTTAACTGTGCGTTATGCCTGAATCGGCTGTTTTAGTCGATATCGAACGCTTTCACGAACAGTTCACATCACGAGATCATTGAAGTAGGGATAGGTTGAAAGATGTGTTAACCCCATGATCTTATTATTGTATTATGACATGCATAATTCTGCCTCATGCCCCACTGATATTAGTGATAAGTTAGGGTCGTCGAGTCTATTGTTATTTCTATGGTCTGCATGATTCTGCCTCATGCCCCACTAGTCATAGTGATAGATGAGATCTAATACGTTCATTAGATTTATCTTTATTAAATGGTTGAATAGTGATGAGCTATTTCTTTTATATAAAAGGGGTTCGGTTACTTACAGTCATTGACTTAGCATAAATTAATCATTGCTGACATCCTTTTGCCATTGTCCGATATTTGTCTAAATAATGATATTCATCCTGAACGATAACTGATTCTTCTTACACCACCCTATAAGTGTTAACTGATTTATTCTTATGGATATGCTGGAATCGACTATTTAGTCAATCTCCTTTCATATCGGCTCTCAGAGCCACACATTCGGGACTATCTGACAACACCGGCACGTTCCACCCTAAATTACTGATAAACTTTCTCTCCTTGTCAATTGCAGGATCAAATTGACTGGCACGTCTCGGGAGAAGTGCGTAGGATCAACCATCCCTGCGCTGAAGCTAGGCGCATCTCCAGCTCCATCGAGCGGACCCTTCCGGCTTGCTCGTGTGCCCTCAGCACGGGACGAAATTTCTATGTCGACAACTAGTGAGTAGAATGTCATCTATTCACAGGATGTGGAAAATAAATTTTCCATTCTTGAACTTCGCATAAACGCTATTGTCCTTCTCATTTTCTTTAAAACCCAAACTTTCTTATCGTTTTATCAACTTCAAATACTATTGTCTAGAGACTTACTTTTAACCCATAAATGGATTTCTACATGTGGCATCCCATACATTCTTTTTCTTCTATGACAAAACCTTTGGGTTGTGCCATGTTAACGTTTTCATAAAAATACCCGTTGAGGAATGTCATCTTTACATCCATCTAATGTAACTCAAAATCGTAATGTGCCAATAACACCATTTTGATTCTAAAGAATCCTTGCATGAGTTTAGAGAAAAAAACTCTCATTGTAATCTATTTATCCTCTTTGCGTAAAGCCTTTTGCTACAAGTCATGCTTTATATCTTTCTACATTCTCATTAGAGTCACATTTTGTCTTATAGACCCATTTACAGCCTACTGTTTTGGCTTCATTAGAAATTTCATCTAAGTCCCAAACATCGTTGGTATTCATCGAATTCATTTCAACTTCCATAGCTTCTTGCCATTAAAACGAGTAAACGTTTCTCATGGCTTCTTCAAATGAGGTAGGATCACCCTCCATTTGATTTTTTTACTAACATAGACTTCATAGTCATCAGAAAAACTAGTTTACTAATTCTTTGAGACCTTCTAGGGCCTCAGCTACTGGCACTTTCATATGAGGCTGTTGTTGCTCTTCATTGCTAAGAGGCAATTGATTCTACAGGCTCCTGTATTACAAGATCCTTGTTTACATTATTCATCTTCTTTGAAGAGCTAACAACATCTGTTGTATTAGTCATACAACATCAACCGGTATTGAGAAACCTACTGCTCCTGAGTCACTAGAGTGGGCATGCAACCCCTCTTCTCTTGAAGTCCTAGGTCTCTACATACCTCTACATACCATGCTCCCCCAGATCTTTTCATCTTTTCTACACTATCTTTAAATATCTTATTTTGGGTTTAATCTGTTAAAACCTTATATGGCGCTTTAAGCACCACCTTAACATCTTTGAGGCTAACTACGCTATCTTCCTGTCGGAATGTTAAAATGTCTAGGAATTTAGCTATTTCTCTGCTTAGGGGTATCATTGTTGTGACCGTTGTACTCCTCCAACGTTCGCATTTATCTTAATTAATCTTTATCTCACTCTTAATGAAGAGTATCTTTCTTAATTGATTTTTATCTCACTCTTAATGAAGAGTATTATTCTTAATTGATCTTAATATTCTCTCCCTCTAAATATGGCATGAACCTTACTGCCATAATTTTCAAGAACTATTTAAAAAAACTTGTGAACGAGGAGACACTTATAACTTACTTTATTCACATGATTATGTCATATAAACAAAGTTATTTCTTGATCCGTTTAGGAGTACACTTTCCTTATTTTACTTTAAGAACTCAACGAGGTCTTTCATTAGCAGTACCCTTTTGCAAGTCACGCTTGCATCTTTTCTTATCTTTTGGTTAGTATTGACCATGACGATGCATTTCTATTGTGCCATGGTCAATACTAGGACAGCATAAGAGCTATCCAAATTTCTCTCGCTATGTAAGATACAAAACATGTGAATCATCATTAAACTTCTCCCACCATGTAGAATGGACTAGCATAACTACTATGCCAAACTTCTCCCTATGCGGGATAAATCTATATACAAACACGCATGCTTAATCCAACGTTGGTAAAATTAGACATGCATGTTACTTATTACAACTCTTATCATAAAACATTCACTTATACTTCATTTTCCAATTAAATCTTTCCGTTGGTTCTAATTTAATCAGCAAATTAGTAAACTAACAAAAAAAAACAGTCCTGAACTGGCTTGACTCAAGCCTTTTCTAATCACATAGCCCAGCATTGCAGTCCATTGGCATGCAGCCGAGTGATCTCGGTTAAAATCAAAACATGTTAGGTGCTTCTGTATCAATTCTATATCATCATTGGACAGAAAATAGAATTAATGCATAAAACTCATAAATCAACTTAAAATACATATAACTACTCTTCAAAATTAAATTCTTCTGTTGGTTCGAATTTAATTAGAAGATAATGAACACTTCATCGCAGCGAAAATATGTTAATAAAATACAGTCTATTAGTTCAGAAGCATTTCTAGGTCCTTATCTACTCTCTAAAAAATTAACCACATTGGTGTAAAATTTATCAGAGATTTAAACCTCAAACTTGAATTCATTACAATATTGTCATCATCAACGTTGGTCAGAAAATGACAATACCACAATCTGACTTAAACAAAATGGACTACTCCTCTAATTTAAAATTTTCCGTTTGTTCTAATTTAATTAGAGGATAAACATGATCATAATTTACTAAATATAACTGCTCTTCAAATTAAATTCTCCCGTTGGTTCGAATTTAATTAGAAGATAATCAACATTAAACTTTGCAACGAAAACATGCAAAAATTCTTTATCTACTTTTCAGAAGTATTTTACTGTACTCATCTACTCTCTGAAAAAATTATCCCGTTGGTTTAAATTTTGACAGAGATTTAAACCTTCAAATGTGACTAAAATTCATCTAAAAATTGCTTCTAAAAATAATAAAACTAAATACAAGACTGTTACTATACATTTTGGCCTGAAGGCCCAGCTCGCGCAGCGGCCCACGGCCACTCCCGCGCGGCCCAGCGGCTCACTTGCGCGCTACGCGCTGCCTCGGCCCATCTCAGCATGGTGCTGGCCGCATAGGCCGCAACCTGGGCCTGGGCCTCACATTGCCCTTTGGGCCTTTCTCCCCCCCCCCCCCCCCCCCCAAGCCCAGCTAAGGTTGGGAGAATTCTCGGCCGTAGATCAAGATCGGACGTCCGAGCTTCATTTCCGAAGGAACAAAAATGGCGCACGGCCAGCTCCCCCAAAACCCTAAGACCATTTCTTCTTTCTCCTTCTGCTTTTCTCGCGACCACAACTAGCCGTCGGTGATGCCAGACGATGGGACGAGCGCGAGGCAGAAAAGTTGGTGGCGCCGTCGTGGATCCCTTCGCCGGAGCTCGCGTGCGTCCGTCGCACGGCTCTGTCGAATGGTCTTACGGCAGTGCCCTTAGGACAAAGTCCGCGCACGCACAGGGATGAGCAACGGTGCAGCTACTTTCTGTGCCAGCGGCGAGCTTGTGCGCGCGGCCGAGTTGTCTTCCCGTGGCGTCCAAAGGACGGTGGCGGTGGCGACCGGCGGCGCAGACACAGGTAAGTCCGCCGGTGCTCTTTTCTTTGCTAGGGTTAGGGTTTCTATTAGGGCCAATTCAATTCGTTCTATTTCTTGATTTCTTTTCACTTTTCTACCCTGATCTAGATCTACACACTAGAAAAACCTGGCTCTGATACCATTGATGAATCTGAAAGTACTTCTAGGCATAAATCAGTGGGTAATACTTCGCTTAGATAGAAGACTTGGGTCGCCAAGCACAGTCACGGCCATGGCGCCGCCAACATGGTGGCCGCGAAGACAGTAGAGGTAGCCGTCAACGCGCCCGCCAGGTCGTCGAAGGTAGCAGCAGCACAAGCGCGGTGCTGTGGCAGCGGTGAAGGCGATGGAGCTTCTCGTCGCTTACAACGCCCCTCTCGATCGGTCTAGGGTTAGAAATTTCAGTGGGGCGTTGGCGGCTACATCGAACCTCATGTCTTGTGCCCCAGCCCCACCGTCCTTTTATGGCGCTGCGCGACGGGGCCCATCAACCAATAGAAAGGCTGAGCGCCCCCGATCAGGGCGCGGATCAAAGGCCCAAGCAATTGGTGGAGATCAACCTAACAATTATTGGTCCATAAAATTTTGGTTTTCGGATGTTTGTTTTGATCAGGTCTTTTCTTTTGCAGGCCGTGATCAACTATGGTGCCTCATGGTATGCCCCTCTTGTCTCTTGCTTGTGTGGAGACGTTCATTTTTCTTTTCTTTTTTGAAATAAGCTGCATACATCATAGTTGTATATTCCTATGGCTCGGGTCTTAATCTGTAGGCTGCCTGATGGCTTGCATGCTAACATTTGTAAAGGACAAGATCATGGAAGTCTAAAATTCTGCTTACACTGATGAACATATCTGGTGATTCAATTTGCTTGTCCACTTGATTCTGCATGATCAATCAAACTCACTCCTTATACGTAGGTGCCGTGTTTGCAGCCAGATTCTTCCATCCTTCTGCAAGTCCAGTGATAAGTTCAAGAATCTTACTTTCATATATGCGGACATTGACGAGTGCCCTGAAACAACGCAAAACATTCGCTACACCCCAACCTTCCACTTCTACAGAGACGGAGAAAGGGTTGATGAGATGCTTGGCACAGGAGAAGAGAGGCTACATGATCGGCTATGGTTGCATTCTTGATTGATAGGCTTCCACTTCCGTTGTTTCATGAACCATTTATGCTGAATGCAATTTTATGTTTCCCCCCAAATTTCTATGTACCAACACAGTTCTATTGTCAAACCCAGTGTTTCGGAGAACT
Source organism: Miscanthus floridulus (assembly GCF_019320115.1). NCBI lineage: Eukaryota > Viridiplantae > Streptophyta > Magnoliopsida > Poales > Poaceae > Miscanthus > Miscanthus floridulus. Next base: position 77,359,672 of record NC_089590.1, read on the forward strand.
TTTTGTCTACATTTGTTAGTCATGGATAATTTACTGAGTGCCTGGTATCCGTGAGACTCTGAGTGTGTTAGTTGGGGTGGAGGGTATTAATCAATGATTATTCCAATTTAAGATCATATAGTTCTAGTCCTATTCATTCAAAAGTTGAGTGGTGAATACAACATATAACAAAGTTGGGTCATCAGGTGTACTGCTTGATCGAACCAGAAGGCAGTAGCCATAAAAGGAAAAATGGCCACGGCTCAGTTTCGATGACCCTCATCTGGGACACGATGGAAAGTGTTTAAAAAGAGCACATAACTGTCATCCAATTGTCTATATGTACACCAGCTACATTGCTCTTCCAATTTGAGATTAAAGAAAGAGCATCCACCTACATACTTCTTAAATTAGTGATTACATCACAGATAAGTAAGCTATGCACGATAGCCAGATTTCAGATGTGACATTACAAATGCCTTGTTCTGGCACAAAAAAGGGAGGAAATTACAGGATCTAGGAGATTTCATCTAAATCTTCTTTATCCTAAAACAATTGGCAAATGTCCAATGCAAATTGTCCAGCACACACTAGCAGATGGTCCAACCAAATGAACACCTTCATCAGTTAAAGGCAGCCAGGCCCCTAGAGAAATCAGCAATCAGTGATCATGATGCAGCAACATTAGGCTTCAGAGATTTTTTCAGCTTCGAGGGGCCAGGTCTAGTTCGACTTCTGTTACGTTCTGCCTTAATGGATGCAATCACAGCATCTGCCCCAGGACCAAGGCCTTTCCTGCCAACTAATTTCACCCCCAGTTTTTCACAGAGGTAGTGCAACCTCATGTCATCGCCTCCTCTGACCTCCCTTAACTCCATAGCTTGCTGTCGTGATAGCAATGTGTAAACATAAAGCTGTTGTTGCTGGTTAAAGTGTGACTGGAGCTGCTGAAACAACAATTTGTTTGAGTGGTTCTGTTCCGTCTTTACCCCTTCAGTTGCATTTTTCTTCCGCGCCGCACCTAATTCCACCTTTAGAACAGCTGGGGATTTCGGATCAGAAGCTTTTCCTCCAAAAATAACAGAGAAGCTTCCAAACTCCAAATCTGGTTGCCTAAACAAGTCCGTTAATATAGCAGCACAAGCCTGTGTGTTTGTTGATGGACTTTTGTCTACTTTACTCTTTGCCGCCCGGGCATTGGCATGCAATGTGATGTTAGCAGCCTCCCGCAAACCACTGATAAAAGCACCATGCATTGTTGCTGGATAACGCCTCATGGTAGCCTCACCAGCAAAGAAAAGACGGCCATCACCAACACTTTCGGCTAATATGTCATAGTCATCTCCAGAGGCCCCCACAGCAACATGAGAGTATGAACCTAGACTGAACGAGTCAGTGCCCCATCTAGTGCAAACACTCTGTAGAGGGTCCGGCACCTCAATCCCTTGTGGTTCATAGATACCTGTGGACACAACAAAACCCTAAGCGTTTAATCAGGCATGTCCCTTATATGACATCAATGTCACTGTATATGCTTCAGAATTTATATGGAAGCGAATAGAATAAAAAATGTCTTAAAAGTAACTTGTGACTTCATCGGAGATTGAAATACTACCTTATGCAGAGTGTTACTCATAGACCAACGCAAACTTTGTTTTTTTTTGTTGAAGGAGCACAATTTTGATTATAGAAATTACGCTCTCACCTCTTAGTATCTGGAGAACTGAGCTGACAGCATCAGTTGGTGGCGTGGTTTCAAAATTGTGGGCAGCTTCACCAGCAACCAAGGCCATCAACAATGGACCACCAGCCACTGTTGCATAGCTATAGAACAGAAAGAACTCCCCACGTTGCCTTGGATCTTCAACCAGATGCCCGAAGGTATCAAGGTCAGTACTCCAGAAAACATGTGCAAACAGCATCGATACCTTGTTCAACAATCCGAAGCCAAGCCTCTTGATACTATCAAGCTTCCTCTGTGGTAACTCAGGTAAAAACTTGATGCCTCCATTTTTCAGAACCCCAAGTGGAACTGTGCACAATGCCATGTCCCCTTCATACACCTGCCCTCCATTGACAACCACCTGCACCCCATCCCCTCCATACCTTATAGTGTGCACCGTCCTCTCGTAAACAATTGGTACATTCTCTGCCAGGGCCTGCACAAGTTTGCCATTGCCACCAGGCAAGAAGCAGTGATCCCCACCCATGTCATATGGATCATCCTGGTCCCAGAACGCAAGGCTTAGTCTAGACAGCAATCCTGCATTGGCATACTCAAGATTTGCCAGATGCCAATTGAACAAGTTCATCTCCTCCTGTGTAGCGACGCCCCCATCAGCCTGGCGCAATGTCTCTAGAGCTGCCCCAAGTGAAACATCCACTGCCACCTCCCCCATGGATGCCCGCAGGTTGCTTGACTTGTCAAGAAGCTTGTTAAATGTAATCTCCACTTTCTTATCCACCTCTGGATCAACAGGTGATCCATCCGGTCGGTAGAGTGGACACTTGTCTCTAATTTTGTGCATTGGCAAGCCGAGTTGCTTCGCCACAATTCCTAGTGGGTTCCCAAATGTCCCGGTAAGCACGCTGCCGCCAAGGTCAGCAGCAGCCGAGCGCCCACCGCCTTCCATCTTCTTCGTGTACACACGGCCACCGCACCTTTTGCGACCTTCCAGGACGATCACTTTGAACCCGAACGCCACCAGCTGCCGTGCAGCAGCTAGCCCAGCAAGGCCAGCGCCTACCACGATGACGGTGGTGGGTCTCGTGGGCTCCTTGGGTATTCGCTCCTTGATGGCTGGGGCGACGCCGAAATTGACGTAGCTATTTGAGACGAGGAAGGAGTAGGCGGCGGTGAGGAGGTGCTCGCAGTGGGGAGGGATGAGCGTCGCGAAGGGCTCCTTGGCAAGCCAGGAATTGTAGGTCTCGCGCCACCGGCAGAGGAGGTGGTTGCGGATGAGGATGTAATTGACCTGCTCTATGCCGCCCACGTCGGAGACAACGCCCGCCTCGATCTCCTCGTCAGTGAGCGAGTCCGCTGGGAAGCCAGCGGTGAGAGCGGTGACGGCCTCCGCGGTCGGCTCCCGGTTGATCACTATGATATCGTCGGCGGCGGAGGCGGGGGGAGGTGGCTGGGAGGGAGCCACGGGAGAGGGGGCGGGGGCGGCGTGGGACCCGGAGGGTACTTTGCGGCGGAATCCGGTGCGCTTGCGCTTGTTGGGGAAGGCGGGATTGGGGAGGACAAGGGTGGGGTTCGGTGATGGGGTGGAGCTAGGATCTGGGGCAAGGGAGGAGACGAGGGGGAGGGGAGCGTAAGGTGGCGCCTGCTCGGACATGTTCGCCGGCAGCGAGGGGCTGGGGCGGCGGCGGCGGCGGCAGTGGCACCTGCTCGATGAATCGGAGATTTAGACGGGGCCGCCGTGTAGGTGCAGGCGAAGAGCATGGGGGCATGGGGGTAAAACGTAAAAAGAGTCCTTTTCCGCCTTCAGTCTAAGGATACGTAAATTGCTAGTTACGCCTTCTAATGGAGTCTACAGAAATCACAAGTCACAAACATCCAAGGAGGTTCAAAAGAGATAAGAGTGTACATTCACTTCATTCAAGCCCCAACTTCCTGCTAGCACATAATTCAACAGAAACTAGTACAGACTACAGACGAGTTCAAGGAAGTTTCAACAACTGATCTAGCGAACAACATATCCATGCATGATTGCAGAAAGAGTAGTTCTTGTATCAATTGCTTTGGCAAGCAAATCTGAAGAAAGAGTAGTTCTTGTATCAATTGCTTTGACAACATATCCATACACATTGCTCACCATCGAATGGCCCTTCTCCAGTCCAAAGAACAAATCAACGTGCAAGTGACTCTGGCATGTTGAATTGGCCAGGGCAGACTACAAGTCTACAAGTAATACTGACAGCAGTACACTCAACGACTACATTGCGGCAATACTCTTGTTGACAGAAGCATGGGCCATCCTCAACATTGTAACTTCGCTACTGTTTGTGCGGGGTGGTTTGACATGATTCCGTAAACTATGTCTGGACAAGAAGGGATCCATGAAGACACCAAAGAACGAGATAAGTGGATCTGCGCGTGCACTGTCAATGGAAAGCTTCAGGTACTGAGATTCAATGACTGGAAACAGTAGGAGCCTCTTGTACCCGATTGTTGTGCCTTCAACAATTGTTTGCCACAGTTCATCTATGAGGATAGCCACATGAAACTCAATAACACGCTGCCCCAGTTGTATAGGCTCCTGGAGCTGGAGCATGTTGAAGGAAGTAGATTGCCCAAGGTCGAAGAGCATTTCCCAGCAGGTTTGCCCTTCCTGCGGAGCCCAGTAGGAGTATATGCCATCTTCAAGCACTTTGGATGGTGCAAACTGCAGATTATCTTGCCCACCACGCACACTATTTGCTGTGACACTGGCATTAGCAGCAAAGTTTTGGGAGAAAATTGCACGCCGAATCTCAGTGAATTCCTGAAGGACTTGTATGTCTTCATTGGCAATGAGGCCAGATGAATTGGGAGGGACATTCAAAATGAGGAGACAGTTTCGACCAACTGATTTGTAGTATATGTCAAGCAGAGTTGTCGCATTTTTTGGTTTCTCTGAGGCATGCCAGAACCAACCTGGTCTGATGGAAACATCACATTCTGCAGGAACCCAGTCTTGCCCAAAAGGATCCCCACTGCGTGAGTATCTGGCAATAACGTTAGTATTTTTTAGTCAGTTTTTTTTTGTTGAAAAGAAGCCGGTAGGTTAAACTACCGGCTATGTATTAATAAAGGAGTAAACACATAAATACAAAACCAACAAGCACACATACACCACCACCACCCACCCGCACGACGAAAGCAACAAACGAAAAAACAACTAGAACAAAAGCCACCAGCGAAACCACAACCACAACGGCAAACAAGAGCCGCCCTGCCCGCCACAGCAACAACCACCAGGGGGGTTCAACGACGAGACATAAAAGCAGTGTGTTCATCAATAGCAAACAACCTGTACTGTATCATATAAATTCTATCGAATGTCTCTCAAGAGACAACAACAACCAAACCTTCTCTTTCATCAAACATCACTCAATGCTGAATCTTGAAGTTCATTGAGTTACCATATGAGATGTCACTGACATCGATTCTGGAAATATGCACACTAACTATAGGTTGTCACATGTAAATTTGTCATGGCCAATGTTGTCATACAGAACTATACTAAGTTACTAACAAAGGTTAACTAGAGTTTCAGCGAATTCTAAAATTCTATGACTAAATAAGTCTATACTCCTATAACCCATTAGCCTCTGTTCATTCCCTGATGCAGTGCAACATCCAAACATCAAATCAGCGAGTCTACTTTCGATTTCAGAACTATTTTGTTACAGGACCATACTGGATTTTTAACTTGGTACAGACATTGCATTAGACACTTTCTGACACACAGCCACCTCTAAGTAATGCTGTACACACTAAACAAGTAACAACGGTCCAAATGCATAATGTACCATTCTTATCTTCAAATAGAAGAAAACTACAATGTCTATCTACTCATAATATTGTGGTTATCTAATTTTGCAAGGATATGCTCAGATAAGTCATCATTTACAATCAGAAAAGATAGTACCATGCTTCAAATTTAGTAACTTTGGAGTGGGTTCAAAGCAACAACTGAATAGCTGTCTAACTGTCTTGCTCCAAATAAATATGTAGTCATAACTGAAATATTCACTGTGTCGAACTAAAAGGCTATGTCTTTCAAACACATAAATATTGTCACCAGTGGATGAGAACATCATATTTTTAAATAAAAGAATAGCTAGCTAGAGTTCTCATCCATGCTAGAATCTTGATAGAGGTAAATAGTATAGCTTGTGTGATACTAAGCTGAGAAACGACAAGACAAAACTAATCGCCATTGCATTACTTACTCAGCAATGGTATGCCCAATTGTCACGGAGCTCTTGTTGAAGGGAGACCAGCAAGTATAGCCTGCGACTCCTGCCTCATCTCCCACCCATCTAGTGTCTGGTCCAGCATCTGAGAAGATAACTACCCTTTGTTGTAGCTGATGTATAAGTGAAAACCAGGCATCAAACATATAATTCATCTTCTTGGCATCGCCCTTTGCACCATCTAGCCAAACTTCCTCTACATCTCCATACCTGCATATTTGAAAGCAGAGTCTTTAGATTATCCTAAATACAGAAAATAAATAACTGAGTGTGCACTATGATGAGTCATGAGTATAAAGTATATGAATGAATGCTGCAGTGTACTATTTTTTTTTTAATATATCTAAGAATGCAAAGTAATGCATGCAGTAAACCGCTAATCAAGATGGGTTAGCCACAAGAAAAGACAAAGTTTTTCTTAGCATCCGGCACCACAGTTAATCACTGATGGCTTCCAAATCGAAGATGTCATCATGGAAGTTCAGCTGTTACTGAAAATTTCCGCAACTGAACAGGTAGAAGGCTGACTTTTTTTAGTTTCCAGTTACATAACCACATCAAGATAAACCTTCACATCATCTGGATCGCAAAATTCAGAACTTCGCCTGCAAAAGCTTCATTGACAATCATAAAAGCAACCATCAGCAAACCTGGTCAGCAGTTCCGTCATCTGTCCCAAGTAATGCTCGTTGTACGCGATGGTGTCCCCGTACACCGGCTCGTGGCGGTCCCACGGCGAGAGGTAAAGCCCCATCCCGATCCCCTCCACGCGCGCGGCTGCGGCGAGCTCGGCGACGACGTCCCCAGCCCCGCCCCGCCACGGCGAGGCGGCCACCGAGTAGTTGGTCAGTGCCGACGGCCAGAGGCAGAAACCGTCGTGGTGCTTGGCGGTGAGCACGACGCGGCCGAACCCTCCCTGCGCCGCGACGCGCGCCCACTGGCCCGCGTCGAGTGCCGAGGGAGCGAACACGGAGGGGTTGGCGCGGCCGGTGCCCCACTCGGAGTCCGTGAAGGTATTGGGCCCGAAGTGGAGGAAGAGCGCCATCTCGGAGAGCTGCCACCGGAGCTGCGCGTAGGACGGGACGGGCAGGACCGGGAGAGGCGGCGGCGTCGCGGCCGAGGAGGCGGTGGCGACATCGGCGCAGAGGAGTAGGTGGGCGAGCAGCAGGGGAAGAAGTGCTGCCATTTTCGTCGGAAAGGGGCGTGAAGTGTGACGTTCAGGGTCAACTGCTTTTTCTGTCACGGGATTGGAGAAGAACACAGTGTTCGGCTGCTTGGTTTGGCTAGAACCTCCTTAGTTCGCTCGCGTAATGGCTGACTCGACTCGGCTCGTTAAGATAATGAGCAGAGCCGAGTCAAGATTTTAGCTCGTTATAACGAGCTAACTCGAGCCAGTTTGTGAGCCGCTCACGAGCTAAATGAACCAAGCTTTAAAAAAAAAGTATCATTTAAAGTAGTTAGATGCATGAATACTATAGTATTTTATTATACTTGTATATATATTAGCGTATATTAATTTTTTTATTTGATTTAAGGTTGTTAGATTCATTTCTTTTGTATTATTATTATTCTTAAACTTTAGATAAATGCAAATATTATATTTTGTGTATTTTTTATACCTGGCTCGTGAGCTTAACGAGTCAGCTCGAGCTTTTAACGAGCCGAGCCGAGCTGGCTTTCTGGCTCGTTAGGATAACGAGCTGAGCCGAGCTAGCTCGTTATCTTAACGAGCCAGAACAAGCCGAGCCGAAACGAGCCAAGCCGGCTCGTTATCCAGCCTTAGTTTCGGCTGGCTGGTTGGTTTTTTTAGTCGGAGCAGTATTTTTCTCTCACAATATTCCAGTACAAACAGTGTTTTTCAATATAAATAGTAAAAAAATCCAGTCCAGCCGAACACTGTCGAAGATGGCAAAGACGCTTCCTATGGTGTACCATGGGTTGTTCACTTCTCTAATAATCTATTTTTTTAGCTTATTTTTTCAGCTAAAATAGTATTTTTCTCTTATAACAAATTAATCGGAATAATATTTCAGCTTGTTTTTTTAGCGAATCGAACGGAGCCTATGAATGAATTCATCAAAATGAAACAAGAGATAAACGGGTTTTGAAAGAAAAATTATGAATGAATTTATTAAAATCAAATAAGAGAAAAACGGTTTTGAAAGAGGAATAGGCTAAATAGGCTGTCGTTTCCTTTTATTTTTGAAGTGCTTAAAATCTTATGGGACAAAAGGGAAAACATAAAGGCCTATTTGGTTGGCTAAATATAACCTAGTCTAACTCCTGACATATAAGTTCAACGTCATATTCGTTTGGTTTATAAGTTGTACTTTTTCAGCTAATGAATAGTATTTTTCTCTCACAATAAATCAGTCAACAGTACTTTTAGCCATGGCTTATCAACCAAACGAACAGGGCAGTTGTTTGGTTGCATATATGTATTTTTTCTTAGGTCTGGCCTTGCGTGTATCTCGCGTCCACAGCTTGGCTCGTGGGAAATAGATTTAGGGTGCCTTGGCTCGCGCAAACAACATGGGCTTACACGAGAGAGAGAGAGAGCGGCAATGTGCGCTGCCACAGATTAAGGGGATGTTAGTTCACAACTAAACTTTAGTTATCTAAACTTTAGGTGTAGACATTCAACACATGTGAACTAAAAAGCATTGTTTAAAACCAGGCAATAGCAAGCTATAGAGGGCTAAAGGAGCTAAATTCAACGTGAGTACAAATAGTGATACACTGTATAAAATGGACATAACGGACTATAGAGGCAACTATAGTCGGCTATTTGTTACCTTGACTAAAAGTAAACTAATTTTAAGTTTCTAACTCAACTAGCCACTGGTCTATTAATGTGAACAAAAGATGACTATAAGTCCATGTACGAAGAATGTTTTTATTTTTAGTTTACTTTTAATTCATATTTCTAAATATACTCTCTCTGTTTTTTAATAAATAGATTCCTACAGTTGTCTTAAGTAAAAATAAATAAATTCTGACCGGGTTGATAGAAAACGCCGTGAATATTTATGGCATCAAATTAGCATCATTAGATATATCATAGAATATATTTTCATAATATGTCTATTTTATATCATAGATGTTGTTACTCTTTACTATAAAGTTAGTCAAACTCAGGATAGTTTGACTTACACGGATTCTATAAATTGATTTATTTAGGGACGGAAAAAAGTACTAAACTAAAAATGATATACCTAAATTTTAGTATAACTAAATTATAAGTTTTATTAGGTGATCCGAAAAGAACTAAGGTTCCGTTTGGAAGTAGATATTTGGACTTTGGATTTGGATTTGGCATTTGGTACCCTCAAATTCCATTGTTTGGATAATACTGGAATCGGTCCGAGGCATTGGCGCCCAATATCGCAGACCTTTCCCGCACAAAGGAAAGAGCCCGCCCACAATTCTGAGGTCTCCCGCTCTATATTGGCCCGAAATTGCTTCCCCTCGTTTCCCCGACCCCCGCGTGTACCCCTTCGCAACCCATGGCTCTACGCACTCGGGGAAAAAGAAGAGCGAGCAACTCACAAGAGAGAGGCGGAGGCGACGGGAGGTTGACCCCCATGGTGAAAGCGCTATATCCCGGTGTCCTCTCTTGGCATCCTCGTTCTTGTGCATCTCCGACCATCATTCGTCATTGTTCCTCCCTATAGGTACGTCTTCTTGCTACTCTTATTTACTTCCCCTTTCCTGCTGAATCCTCCATCTTTAATCTGCGCCTTCCTCGCGGATTCATCCTTGTTCTCTTTCCCAATCACCTTGAAAGCGTCTAGGCCCCTAGTTGGGTTTTGGTGATTAATGACAATACGTGATTATTGTGACTAACGTATGTTTTGCAGAGGCAATTAAGTTAGGTCACGATAATGGAGATCGATTGGGCTATCATGGTGGTCATGCCCCTACGATGGAAATTATTTTGGTTTTCAAAGGATGAACAACAAAGTTAAGGATTGACTAGTTCTAAGTGTTGTTTGGAGTTAAAAAGACACTTAGAGTAGTTTAGGACTTTGTTTTTCCTTTGGTCGTCCTATTAAGGGGGGTATGGACACGTAGCTTGACCTAGGTGAGTCTAGTGAGTTAGGTGTGGTGCACACTTACTAAATCTAGCACTAGGTAGCTCCTAAAAAGCCCTTAGATCCATTGGAGCAAACTTCATTCACGTATGATTGAGAGTTGAAAGTAAATGGAGGGTCAAATACTAATCGAACGCTGATTCTGATGTGACCGGATGCTGGCGCAGAGTCCGATCAATTCATTTGATCAAGGTAAAATCGTCTGGTGCGACCGGACGCTGAGAGGTGAGTGACCGAATGCTGAGTCCCGGTGTCCGGTTGACTCTAGTAAGGTTCCAGAGAGATCATAACTTAAACACTGGAAGTCGGGGAGAACTGACCAGAGCGTCCGGTCAACATGACCGGAGTGTCTGGTCACCCGCAGAGGCACATAACGGTTCATTTTGAACACGGGTGTATAAATACTTTCTTCATTCGTGTGAGGGGGTACTTTTGCTCATTTCAATAGCTAAGAAACACCCTTGAGAGTGCCAAGAAGAGCAAGATCCTAGTGAGGTGATTGAGATTTGAGAATCCCAAAGAGAGCCCTCATTGGTGAAAGCAAGAGTAGCAAAGTGTGCATCCACCTTTCTCATTAGGCTTGTCATGGTCAAGTGAGAGTTCATGCTTGTTACTCTTGGTGATCGCCATCACCTAGATGGCTTGGTGGTGATTGGGAGCTTGGTGATCATTCGACGGAGCTTGTGGATGGCCCAACTTAAGTTGTGAGCTATTGTGGGTGATTCACCGCAATAGAGTGTTAAAGAATTAACCCGTAGAGAGCACTTGATCCTTGCGTGGATCAAGCAGGAGCTACACCCTTGCGCGAATGCTCCAATGAGGACTAGTAGAGAGTGGTGACTCTCCGATACCTTGGCAAAATATCATCGTGTTCCTCCTTCTCTGTTTACTTTGAGCATTTACTTTGAGCAATTCAATTCTTGTCATTTACATTTATAGAATTGCCATGCTAGAGTAGGATTAGAACATAGGTTGCTAAACTTTTGTGTGGTACATTAATAGAAACACTTTCTAGGCATAAGGGGTTAATTGGGCTAACCGTAGGACTTAATTTTTGCAAAGAAATTTAGAATTAGCCCAATTCACCCCCTCCCTCTTAGACATCTTGATCCTTTCAATTAGTATCGGAGCCTCGTGCTCATGTTTTTAGACTTAACCATCTAGAGAAAGATGTCTCACGGGGATGGTCCTCCTCCTATCTTTAAGGGGGATAATTTTCCTTATTGGAAAATCCGCATAGAGACGTATTTAGAAGCTCTAGATGTTGGAATACTTAGAGCCACCTCACAAGGTTTCCAAAAACCTTGGGATGCTACACACCTACAAGGCGATGAGGTGAATTATGAGAAATGGAATGCAAAGGCTCGAAACATCATCTTTAGAGGACTTTGCAAAGATGTGTTTAACCGGGTGAGGAACCACAAAGATGTCCATGCACTATAGTCGAATATTTATGTGCTCTATGAGGAAACAAAGAGCGAGCGTGAGAAACACTATCATCTTATCATGAAAAAGCTAAATTCATTTGAGATGCTTCCCAAAGAGAGTGCTAATGAAATGTACTCACGCTTGAATGTTCTTATAGAGGAAGTCAATGGGCTTGGACTTACTCAAATACAATCATCCGACGTTGTAAGAAAGATTTTGAGTGTCCTTCCCATTAATAAATATGGGCATATTGTGACCGTGCTTCATCAAGGTGATCTTTTCACCGCTACACTGACACAAATCTTGGGAAAGATCAATGCTCATTAGATGTATATGCACATCATACCTCAAGATGGCTCATCCTCTACAAAGAAGAAAAAAAGACTTAGCATTCAAAGCTAGCCAAGAGAAGGGCAAAGCAAGGCTTGAGTATAAGAGCTCAAGTGATGATGGAGTTGATGATGCTAGTCTTGCTCTCATGGTGAGAAGAACTGCCAAGATACTAAAGAAGCTCAATAAGAGTGGCATCAAATTTGATGGGAAGAAAAAAAAGTTCTTCACTAGCTCTAGAAGGAAGCCAATCTCAGAGATGGATTGCTACAATTGTAGAGAACTTGGTCATCTAGCACACCAATGCACAAAGCCCAAGAAAGACAAGTACAAGGGCAAGAAAGATGACTCAAGTAATGAAGAAGAAGATGAGAAAAAGAAAAACAAGCCATTCAAAAAGAAAGATGGCAAGAAGGACTTCCATAAGAAGAAGAAGAATGAGAAGGCCTACATTGTTGGTGATTGGCTCATGGACATTGATTCATCAAGTTGCTCATCTGATGATGATAGTGATAATGAGAAGGTGGCCGCCATTATGATTGACTCTTCATCATCTTCACCAACACCACCGCTATCATTCTCTACACACCTATGCCTTATGGCCAAGGATGAACAAAAGGTATCAAATGATGATGATAGTAGTAGTGATGATCATGCTAACAATGATGATTGTGATAGTGATAGTGATGATGATGAATTTAAATCAACTTCATATGATGAACTTGTCAAATTGCTAAACAAATATACTAGGATCATTATAAAGACTAGAACTAAGAATGACAAGCTAGAAGCTAAGAATGATTCTCTTTTAGCTAAATATGGTATAGCCAAAAATACCAGTGTTGAGCTTAGAGAAGTAAATAATGTTATATCATCCAAACTCAAGGAGCTCAAATCTTCTAAGAAAGAGCTTAAAGAAAAACATAATAAACTTGAGAGGATACATAATGAGCTCATCACTAGCAATAACATGCTAAAAGAAGAATATACTACTCTTAAGATTAATTATAATAATTTTATCATTGCTCAAGAATATTTATCCAATGAGCCACATGATGCTACTAACAATGTTGTTAAGATTGATATAGCTACATCATATGATGATTTGATCATTGAGAGCATTGAGCAAAGTTCTAGTAGCAAGGGCAAGCAAGTGGTTGAGACCGATAATTATGATGAGTATGTCAAGCTCAAGAATGACAATGAAAGCTAAAGAAAGATCTTGAAGAGCTCAAAACCACCAACACTATAGTGCTAGAAACTCTTGATCATGATGGTGACTTGATTCTTAAGAATGAGAAGCTCAAAGAAGAAAATAAGAAACTCAAGGAAGAGAAAAACAATGATGCACTCAAGGAAGAGAATAGGAAGCTCAAGTTGGAGAAAGAGCATCTCAAGATTGAATTGAGCAAGTTCACAAGAGGCAAGCATTTTCAAAGTGAGATACTAATAAACATCATCATGAAGATGGATAGAAGTGGTATTGGGTACTTGGCAAACCAAGAGAAGAAGGCTCAAGCTCAACAATAACACAAGTCAAAGGCAAAGTCAAAGAGATATTTTGAGTGTGGACAAGAAGGCTACTTTGTCCATGAGTGTCAAACTCCACCACCACAACCCTTGTCCAAGCATGCTAGACCTTTTGCTTTCAATGCTCATTACATGTTTAGAAAGGATTCAAGTGGAAAGATGAAAGTCATGTTCTTATGACCTCCCAACAAGAATAGGCCTAAGAAAATTTAGGTAGCAAAGTCACTTGTTAAGAAGGTAAAGGGCCCTCAATAAGTTTGGGTTCCTAAAGCTTGATCTCTTGTGTGTAGGTGAACTATAAGACCGGTGGAAGTCATTGGGTTATTGATAGTGGCTGCACACAACATATGACCGGTGATCCTCGTATGTTCACCTCACTAGATGAAGAAGTAGATGGATAAGAAAGAATCACATTTGAAGATAATTCAAAAGGCAAGGTTAAAGGATTAGGCAAAGTGGCAATATCAAATGATCATTCTATCTCAAATGTGTTATATATTGTTTCATTGAGCTTCAACTTGCTATCCATTGGACAATTATGTGATCTTGGCTTCCAATACTTGTTTGCCATGAAGGAAGTTGTTGTATCTAAGAAGGATGATGATCAAGTGATATTCAAAGGATTTAGATATAACAACCTATATCTAGTGGACTTCACATTCGAAGATGCTAATTTGAAGACTTGCCTATTCACCAAAATAACACTTGGGTAGCTATGGCATAGAAGACTTGCTCATATTGGGATGAGCTCACTCAAGAAGTTAATGAAGAATGATTTGGTGAGAGGGTTGAAGGATGTGAAGTTTGAGAAGGACAAGCTTTGTAGTGCATGTCAAGTCGGCAAGCAAGTTGTAAATACTCATTCAATAAAAGCTTTCATGTCAACCATAAGAGTGCTAGAACTCCTTCACATGGACTTATTTGGACCAATAGCATACAAGAGTTTGGGAGGAAATCTTTATTATCTTGTGATTGTTGATGACTATTCAAGATATACATGGGTATTCTTCCTTCATGACAAATCCAAAGTTGCATCATGCTTCAAGAAGTTTGCTAAGAGAGCACAAAATGAGTTTGAAGTGAAGCTTAAGAAGATAGGAAGTGACAACGGTAAAGAATTTGACAACACAAACATAGAAGCCTATTGTGATAAAGCTGGGATCAAGCATGAGGTCTCCGTAACATATACTCCTCAATAAAATAGTGTAGTTGAGAGAAAGAACCAGACATTGATCACACTAGTACGAATAATGTTTAATGAGTACAACACTCCCAAAGCTCTATGGGCAGAAGCTATCAACACCACATGCTATGCATCCAACCGCATATTCCTTTAAAAGTTTCTTAGCAATACACCTTATGAGTTGCTCAATGGAAAGAAGCCAGACGCCTCCTTCTTTAGGGTGTTTGGATGAAAATGCTATATCTACAAGAAGCGGCAACACCTAGGGAAGTTTTAAAGACGTTGTGATATTGGTTTTCTTGTTGCTTACTCATCAAAGTCCAAAGCATATAGAGTATTTAATCATACCACCGGCTTGGTTGAAAAAATATATGATGTAGAATTTGATGAATCTAATGGCTCCCAAGGAGCACATGAGAATCTTGATGATGTATGTGCTGAACCATTGAGGGAGGCCATAAAGAATATTCTGGTTGGAGACATCAAGCCTAATGATGATGATGATGTGCAAGTGATCAATCCACCTTCTTCAACAAATGTGCCACAAGATGGTGATAAAGAAAGGAGAGTAGAAAATGAAGACACTCATGTCTCCCATGAGCAAATGGTGGTACAAGCACAAGATATTGATGCTCTACAACCTTGCCCTCAAGCGATTGATAGAAGAAATTCACCTCTACTATAAGCTCATCCATAAGATCTTATCATATGGAGTCCATCAAAGGGAGTAATAACTCGATCTCAAAAGCTTGCTTTATTTATTAAACATCACTCTTTTGTCTCTTGCTTTGAGCCTACTAAGATAGAAGCTCTTCAAGATCCGGATTGGATAAATGTCATGCATAAAGAGTTGAACAACTTCACCCGCAATGAAGTTTGGACTCTTAAAGAGCGACCACAAGGCGCAAGAGTCATTGGAACAAAGTGGGTGTTCCGCAACAAGTAAGATGATCAAGGCATTGTTGTGAGGAACAAGGCAAGACTAGTTGCAAAGGGGTTCTCTTAAGTTAAAGGTTTAGATTTTGGAGAGACTTTTGCACCGGTTGCAAGACTAGAATCCATTCGTATCCTCCTTGCATATGTATCACATCATGAAATGAAACTATATCAAATGGATGTGAAAAGTGTATTTTTAAATGGCTTTATTAATAAACTAGTCTATGTTGATCAACCTCCCAAGTTTGAAGACCCTAGATATCCTAATCATGTTTATAGGTTGTCCAATGCGTTATATGGGCTTAAGTAAGCCCCAAGAGCTTGGTATGAGCGCCTTTGGGACTTCCTTATTGAGAAGAGCTTCACCATTAGGAAGGTCGACACTACACTATTCACCAAGAAGCTTGATGGACATATCTTCATTTGCCAAGTGTATGTTGATGATATCATTTTTGGATCATCAAATGAAGATTCTTGCAAAGAGTTTGGTGAATTGATGTCGAAGGAGTTCGAGATGTCAATGATTGAAGAGCTTACATTCTTTCTTGGTTTTCAAGTCAAGCAAATGAGAGAAGGGATTTTCATCTCTCAAGAGAAATATACAAATGATCTTCTCAAGAGATTCAAGATAGATGAATGTAAGCCAATCAAGATACCAATGCCAACTAATGGACATCTCGACCTAGATGAGGGAGGTAACACGGTTAATCAAACTCTCTACCGCTCTATGATTAGTAGCTTGTTATATTTAACCGCATCTAGGCCCGACATCATATTTAGTGTATATATGTGTGCTAGATTTCAAGCTAATCCTAAGGAAACTCATTTGATTGCCGTTAAAAGAATCCTTAGGTATCTTAAGCACACACCAAGCACTGGCCTTTGGTATCCCAAAGGAGCTATATTTGAATTAGTTGGCTATTCGGATTCGGATTATGCCGGTTGCAAAGTTGATAGAAAAAGCACATCCAGAGGGTGCCATTTGCTTGGTAGATCACTTGTGTCTTGGTCCTCTAAGAAACAAAATAGTGTGGCTTTGTCCACCATCGAAGTGGAATACATTGCCATGGGTGCTTGTTGTGCACAAATACTTCATATGAAATAAACTTTGCTAGACTCGGTGTAGTTCTAGAAAAAATACCTCTTTTGTGCGATAATGAAAGTACGGTAAAACTTGTAAATAATCCGGTTCAACACTCTCGCACCAAGCACATAGATATCTGCCATCACTTTCTTAGAGATCATGTTGCAAAGAATGATATTTCATTAGACGGTGTAAGGACCGAGGATCAATTGGCGGATATCTTTACTAAACAGCTAGATGAGGTGACTTTTTGTCGATTGCGAAATGAGCTCAATGTTCTTGTTTTTAGCAACTTCTCTAGAAAATGAGCTTGTGTTGTCCTTGCATTGCATTGTAATATACAACATGCTTATTTTATGGTAATGCACTTAGGGCTTGTCACATGGTTAAGATAACCGCCGTAAAGAGTATGAAGAAGCTTAACCTTGGATCAAACTTGACAAGCAACTAGATTTACTTTCAAGTATTGCATTGCATATGCATGAATGTTGCTTTGTCATTTATCTTCAATTGCCCTCTTATTATCTATTTTCTTAAAAAGAATTATAGCCTAAGGCAAAGTATTTTTGAAAATTTTGAGGGTTTGAGAGAGGTCACTCACATCAGTCCCAATTGGTGTTTATTTGGATCTTATTGAAGTTGGGACTTGATTGGGAATAGGCAGCATAAAGGACTTTGAAGATTTGCTGGAAAAAGAGTGACCGGATGATGACCGGACTCTGATGTCCAGCGTCTGGTCAGTTCAGAGGAGGTGAACCTGCTGTGATGGAGTGATCGGACTCTACCGTTCAGCGTTCGGTCAGATGGTGGTTCAGCGTCCGATCAAGCAAAGGCCATCAAGGCAGTGAGGACTGGACTCTGGCTGCGTCCGGTTGGGGTTCATCGAACGCGTCCGGCCGCGATTCCAAGGGTTTTGGACCTCTCTGGAATCGACCGGACTCTGGGTGGTAGCGTCCGGTTGTTGCCACTGGAGCATCTAGTCAGTAGAAATCATGTGGGTTCAGGACCCTTTCTTCTTTCCTAATCCAATCCGTCAGGGGCCCCATATAATGCCATCGTCGGCTGACCTAATCTACATCCACTGTGAATCCGCCGCCCCCACACCAACTTTGTCGCTCCTAAGCCGAGCTACCATGCCGCATTACGCCTCCGCGCTGCTTCCACACCACTGCTCGCCTCCAGCACCACCGCACCGCGTCGCGCCTTCTCGTGCCCACGCACTGCCGCACGCCCACAGTGTTAGGGCCACCGCACAACCACGCCTCCCCGTGCTCCCGAGCCGTCGTGCCCTGCTCCCACACAAGCGCTGCCCGCGCGCCACCATGCTGCACCACCACGTGCCACAGCTTCACCCTACACCTGCACCGTCGCGCCCGCGTCGCCCGTGCCCTTCACCAGAGACACCTCTATGCTAGTAAGAAACACTGTTGGTGCCCTAGCCACTGCTCACCGCGCCTCTTCACCGCAGTGCACCGCCGATCCACGCCACATTGCTTCAGTGCAACCCTAACCCTAGGATTCCCGGTGGTTCCCTGATTGTCATTTGTCTTCTTTTTCGGATCACTAGTTTGTCAGGTAGCAAGCCCTCGATTCTAATTTCGTACCTATTGCTTGCTTCTAAGGGTTTCGCATCTCTAGATATATTGTAATTATTTATATATCCTATAACACCCCGGTGTTACATTGTAATGTTTTGCTAAAACATTTCTTAAGCATCTGAATTATGTGCATATGTGTATGACATGAAGTATAATTCGATGTTCAGCACTTGAAACAATCATACGAAACATGAGACAAGGGTTATGTTTCATATAATACCGTTCTAATCGAATTGTTCTGGAAATGAAAAGGGCTAAGGAACATTTTGTGAACGATGATAGTTAGCTAGTCGTGGGCAAGGATAGTTAGATAGTGTGTTCAAAGGTCGAAATGGGGATTCGACGTGAAATCGTTCAGAGCGACGTCATTTCACGTAGGTTTACAACTGGGTCGACGAAGCCACCTTGGGTGACGGTTGTAGAGCGATCGGCTTAGGATGTGGTATGATATCTTGGCTCCATTAGATAGCCCAACATACCCTCTTGTGCATCAAGTAGTTAGTTTGGCTTTTGGAGCATCATGTACAAGTGTTCTGCTTGCTTTAAAAAGCATGCACGTCACTTTAGTTGGCACTAGGCGCGGTCACCGCTGGCCTGGCATGCTGCTGGCTTGCTAGCGCTCTGCCATGCTGGCCATGTTCATGCGTGCGCCGCGTTCCACCATCCTGCCGGGCACGTGCACGGCTCTGGCGCTGCATGCCAAGGCCGCCTGCCACCGCGCTGTTTGCAACCACCGTTGCTGCTCGCCTGTCGTCGCTGCTGACCCGCACTACGCGCCGAGGCACAGTCCTCATCCTCATGCCGCCATGATGCTAATGCATGCTGACCCTGTGCCTTGCCTTGGCCATTGCTGCCCCGCTGGTGTGCGCCACCTCACCGGCTGTTGCGCTGCGCCTAGTCCACCGACCAACCTTGCCATGCCATGCCCTTCTCTGCACTGCCTTGGCCGGGAGCACGCCGAGCCCGCGCTACACGCTGCCTATTGCCCCGCCAGTTCTGTGTCTGTTGACATCATGTTGGCTGCTCATGCACTGGGCGACAGCCTGCCTCGTCGTCACCTCGGCGTTGCTTTCACGCTGCCTCATTTGTCTGGCGCTGCCCGATGCGATGGTGCCATACCACGCTCGTCGCCTTGCCACAGTGACCATGCAGATAGCCATCTAGGGCACATCCCACCTATCCCGCTGTTCCGTAGTGGTGATGTTGGCCCGTGCGTTGATGCCGCAGATGAACCAAGCCAAGCCATGACCTCCCCTTCCCCGCTGTCTCCATGGCCGCCGAGACGATTCTTCTCAATTCACCGTGACCGTAGCATTAGACTCCAATTCGGCTTAGGCTCGGCTTTGTTAGGTATCTAGCCATGTCCCATCCCCACCTTGCTATGTATGCCATTGCACAGGGCCGCAATTTTGTAATCCCGCGTCACTGGGTCTATAAGACCGCATGGACGCTTCCCGATGGCAAGCCATCCACACCGAGCACCCCGTAGTAATTCAGTGCACCCGTAGCTTAGCCTTACCCTCCTAAGCACCCAGCGCACCTTAGCCGTAGCTTCGTGGTAGGCCAGCCACCATCGTCGTGGTCGTGCCATCGCCGAGCACTGTCACCTCGTCGGTGCGCACATGGCCAGCACTACTTGGGTTTCCTCCGGCCAGACCATCATTGCAAGGGTCTTCGTGGGTGGTTACTCGAGCTCGTTAGCTGTTTGGTTTGCTTTGTTGTCGCTGTGGCTTATGGGAACACCTCCACCATTGTAGGTCTAGGCTCATCACTGGGGAGGGATTCTAGGACGACGCCTCTGCTCGTCGAACCGCTTCCAGACACCGTGTGCTGCCTTAGAGGTACTCATCGGCCCCTTAGTTAGGTCTTGGGGACTCGAGTGTTGTCGGCATGGCAGCTCAGTGCTCGTGCCATCGCGCCAGTGCGCGCACTAGTGCCGAGGGGCACCGCCATGGTAAAGAAGGAGGAAGGGGAGGACGTAACCGTAAAAGCGTAGACTGGGTAAATAGTGTCTTAGCGCTCGTGGTAAATGTCAAGTAGTTTGGGGGTGCCTGTGCATAATTGCCATCGCGCGCAGGCCCTCCCCCGCTGTGGGCCGTTGGCCGTCTGGGCCATGTAGTGGCCTGCTATTGCGTGTGGGTAGGATGGCGCACGGGGCTAGGCCAGCGCGAGTGGGCTGGAGAAGTGGGAATCGATTTTGTCATTTCCAGTAAATAAGAGAAGTTTATTTATTTTAGTTATGGGTCCAACTTTGATACATCGTAGTAAATTGCATGGTTGTCCAAAAATAGTAAAACTAAGTTTGTTAGGTTCACAAAGATGCCTTCTATCTATTAGTGTAGTTAGTTCATAGTTAGTTGTTATGATGATAGGCTCATAAGATTTAAGTAGAAAGCTTAGCGTTATATCGATCAATAATTTTAGGAATTATTGTGGTAACCCGGCAATAGCTTTAGCTTTGAAATTGTTACAGTAGGTTTCTTAGGACTTTATATATTTGCTGTAAAATTGGTAGCCATAGAACGAGTTGCTTAATAGCGTAGTTATTATCCTTGCTCTATTGTGTGTATCATAAATCGGCATTAGGAGTAGGAATATTCGTAGTCGCCATAGGAATGTATGTCATGTTCATACTTGTTAGTGGTGGTGGTATGTAGCTTAGCCTTAGTGGGTAGACCTCACTTAGTAGTTTAATAGATGTACTTTTAGGTTAAGAGTTGTTGTTGCCAGCTTATTAAGCAATGCATCATCATTTCATGTAGATCGCGAACAGGTAGACTTCGTACCCGTTAGTGAGCCGGAGTACAACGAGGTGATCAAGGAGTATGAGGAGGAGCTCTTCGCACAGGAGGGAGCCTAGGAGCCCGTTGATACTAACCTTGCTGACCCAGCACCTGCCCAAGGCAAGCCCCAGTGCATAACCCCTATTTTTAAAGGATCACTAAATATATTTATATGATATGCATTTACGTTACAGGCATTTTATGGAAACTACATGCATAAGTATATCTACCCATGAGTCCTACTAGTTCAGGTCGAGTAGTTGCTATGCTCAGGATGACGGTAGCATGAGTAACCTGCCGTTACTCGCAAATAGGTGATTAAACTATGATATCATGATGAAATAATAGAAAGAAAAATGATGACTGGGCAGGGATGTGGATTTGGTACTAGTGGGTGTGAGGGGTTGTGTCCTGTGGCCAACAGGGTATAGCCCGGTTACACTTTTTCCCTGTCTGTGTTGATTAAGGACCAGTCATTGCATATGACTCTAAGCAGGTCACAGATTATTGTCCCAAGCACATACTTGGGTATGGGTGTAGGGAAGACTTGCTGCTCTCTTGTCGTGGATCCGGCTCTTTCTGGACCGACTGATGGGAAGAGGAGGTGATGGAGGTCCTTGCACTGCACTGAGTCTAGAACTCAGGGGCGGGGGCTTAGAGTCCAAGTTTGGACGGGGACCTAGACACCCAAGACAGGAGAGTGGTGGGTTAGTCCTGCTTGTGCCTAAGGTACAAGCGGGGCATGTGTCTTTGGAGAACCCAGCTGGGCACATTGATTCACGAATCGCCAGGCTTATCCGGTACGGCTTATCTTCGGTTTAGCACCGTAGTAAGAACTAGAAGTGGAAAAGGAGAAGGAACATCATCGATTGCTCAACTCTTGCTTGAAAGTAGAACATGTGCTTATATAGATTGACTAGATGAAAACTTAATATGGCTGATGATAATAATGTATCAATAAGGACTCATTATTAGTATTGCTTTTTGCTAAAAGAGAACCAGCAACCATAAAGCCTAGCATATCCCTTAGAGTCGGGAAAGTATTCCCACTAGTCAGATAAGTCTTGCGAGTATATTGTGTACTCAGGATTTATTTACCCCTGTTGCAGGTGATGCTTGAGGAGTACCTTGTGTGGAGGATTCTTCTGATGGGCTCAGATGGAATCCTCGTTATCTTATCGCTAGATGCTATCTTTTAATATTCCGTTGTTTATTATTCCGCACTCTGTACTTGGTATTGTAATAATGTACTTTTTAAGAAACTCTAATGTATGAAATGGACTTGTGTTGTAACTCGTTTTCATTATTGGATCCTTGGGAAAAATGTGGATCTTTCAGGTTCTCCCTCAGGGTGTGCCCGATGGACACTGCCCGCTGTAGTTGCTTTTGGGGTGCTTAGTGTCTGGTGGAAGATGAGTGCCTCCATAAGTATGCTATTTTGGGTGGTTCTGCCACATATCCGATCTATTCTAATGTGTAGTGAGTCAGTGTTTCTGAGGTCACTTTGGTAGTTGACAGTTAACTCAAGACCAAGCTCGCGAGTATGGATCGAGGCCAAGTCTCGGAAGTGACAGTTGGCAGTTGATCTTTGTTAGTGGCAGTTATTCTTTTTAGATCCATCGAATGGCTTGTGTCAAGAATGTTGGAGGAGGTCTCGGTGATGAGGATCTGAGGCTCCCGCCTCGCCAGCCTATAGATGCAAAAGGCAAGATGACAAAAAAGCTAGCGATGAAGAAGCGTAAGTACCCTAATGCAGATACAGCGAGAGCAATCATAGTTGTAGAGGCCATAGAGCACGTAGAGAGAGGAGGTACTAGGAGTGGTGTTGTTATTACAGATCAGCTTTCACCAACACAGAGGGCTACACTTGAGCAGGTTGAGCGCCATCATAGTGGTCTAGCTAGAACTGTCATGGTTGGAGGACGACGTATCGCTATTGATGAGAGTCAGTCTCAGGCAGTGCCATAGCAGCAGGCATAGCTAGCAGAGCAGACTCTAGAGGGAGAGCAGGCTGAGGAGATAGAGCAGGCACCTTAGCCACAGTTATGCCGCTCTGGTCATACCCATGCTCCAGTCACACCAAGGCTAGAGACATGGTGGAGGGGTTCTCGTCCACCACCTAGACCACAGGGTTTGCCTTCAGTGACTCACTTGGATTTGAGGGCCGCCATGGCCAAGCAGGTGCAACAACTCAGATTTGTGGACTTTGAGCAGTGGTTCCTGCCGAGGAGGGATGACCGAGCTTTAGAGGGCTTCTACACACCACTATAGAAAGATTTTTATAATGCATATCTTAACAATAGGGTAGTATTCAGATCTCAGAGGATGTGCAACATTGGGTCTATTGTAGCAACAATAGGAGAGCATATTTGCTCTTATCTATCTTACTTGTCAGGGCTGACAGACTTACTCAGACGGACAGGCTTATATGTTCCATCTTGGGTCCGTGAGTTTTATGCTACACTCTGGATTGACCCACAACATAGATTTATACACTTTGCATTTAGAGGCAGAGATTATATGCTGATGAGCTCTAAGGTCAGAGAGATACTCGGGCTTTAGGAGCAGCCCATTTGGCTACATGAGGTTTGCTATGGATAGACAGCGCCTCCTAGATGCCCTCATGGTGGTTTGGTACCTCTTACAGATTTGGTCCATCATTGCTTCATAGAGCCTTTCGGAGAGGGGTCGAGTAGGACACCCAGTGATCTCACTCCTATTGCTAGAGTGCTTGATGCTATTATGAGAAGGACACTACTTCTGAGGATGGGGTATCGCGAGGGCTTGACTTGCATACAGCTATAGCTACTGAACTCTCTGATGTAGCAGACTATGTTTGACATTTAGGATCTCCTTCTATCAGAGATGGAGGATACCATTATAGAGGGGTTCAGGGGTCACAGACAGCTACCATATGCTCACTGGATTACATTCTTGATCCACAGGGTAGTTATTGTGAGGTCACCTAAGATGGTGGTAGAGTATAGTGGTGCTACTATAGAGTTCTCCACATACAACATGACTCAGATGCTCCACCACAGTGTAGTGAGGACATCTAGCCAGCCATGCCATCGTCCAGAGGTGCTAGAGACTGTAGCTCAGCAGGATGAGACCATCAGAGGCATAGCAGCTATAGAGAAGGAGCAGTTAGATGCTCAGCAGGAGGGGATGGTCGCGAGCGACCCTAGTGATAGCTCAGATGATGACTACCAGCCTACCCCTTAGATGCCTCCACGACGACATGACCATGAGGCTGGTAGCTCTAGTTTAGTTCCACCTGTACCATAGATAAACCCCGCTCTACTTGCTATACTTGAGCAGATGAGGCAAGATCAGGCTCACCAGGCTCAGGAGACCGCTGCTACATTTGCTCAGTTTTAGACTAGGCAGGATGAGTTTCAGCGACAACAGCAGATGATCCAGCAGCAGCAGCAGGCCATGCATTAGCAGTAGCTACTTGGGTATATGCAGCATGTTGTAACAACTATTGGGGCTCCACCACCACAGCCTTCACCCTAGCTTGGTCATCCTGCCACCACTTCTATGACTTCAGCTTTCTAGCTCAGTGGGCTTTAGAGTCAGGGATAGTCAGCACCATAGTTTCCTTCACCTACAGAGTAGGTGTCCTAGTGGTTTGCTTCGCCAGTGCCAGCCCCATAGTTCACACCTCTTCATACGGGCTTTACTCCACCTTAGAGTTTGTCATTGCTCACCCCAGTTTCTAGGAGCCTTGGTGCTTCATTCAGTGAGTTAATAGGGCAGCCTACATCGCCAGAGCTATATGTCCTAGGTCGTTCCACAGTTGCACCTATTACTGGGACTACAGAGACGCTCCATTCATCAGTTGCATCATCAGAGCAGGCAACACCAGATATAGATCCAACCTAGACTACTTCAGCATCGCTTCTAGCTATAGAGGATTAGACTGCTCAGAGCTCAGGATCAGATGATGATGGCACATAGTTCCAGCTCGCTCCTCGTACCTTAGCGCCTGACTCGTTTGCTGTAGCCCCACTGACCGACCCTTAGGTTTTGGTGTTTGACGCCAAAGGGGAAGAGGGATCGACTTAGGGGGAGCGATACATTTAGAGGGAGTCTATCTATTAGCTTATAGCTTATCTATTACATTTGGAGTTTTATATGTGATACATTATGCATTCATGTTTACTATTATGCATTGAACTACTTAAGTGTGATCGTAATTGTGATATTAATATGATTGTGATATTTATGTGATATATGACATGTGTGCTCTCTATTTTGGATTACTTATATGTTATATCACTTATGTTATGCTCATTTGCTTTGCTTTCGTGTTTTACTCTGATGCAAATAAGCTTTATTACTTGTACTCATGCTTATTTCATATCTATTGAGTACATCATGTTGGCTTGGGTCATATAAGCTTGCCTAACTCTTTTGTTCTTATTGACAAAGGCTTATATGAACCAAGCATGTTAAAAACCTCATCTCTTTCACATACTCGAGGTGGTATTGTCATCAATCACTAAAAAATGGAGATTGAAAGCATCTAGGCCCCTAGTTGGGTTTCGATGATTAATAATAATACATAATTACTGTGACTAATGTGTATTTTGCAGAGGCAATTAAATTAGGTCATGGTAATAGAGATCGATTGGGCTATCATGGTGGTCATGCCCCTACGATAGAAATTGTTTCGGTTTTCGAAGGATGGACAACAAGGTTAAGGATGGACTAGTTCTAAGTATCGTTTGAAGTTGAAGAGACACTTAGAGTAGTTTAGGACTTTATTTTTCCTTTGACCATACTATTAAGGGGGGTATGGACGCGTAGCTTGACCTAGGTAAGTATAGTGAGTTAGGTGTGGTGCACACTTGCTAAATCTAGCACTAGGTAGCTCCTAAAAAGTCCTTAGATCCATTAGA
This sequence comes from Miscanthus floridulus, assembly GCF_019320115.1. Taxonomy (NCBI): domain Eukaryota; kingdom Viridiplantae; phylum Streptophyta; class Magnoliopsida; order Poales; family Poaceae; genus Miscanthus; species Miscanthus floridulus. The sequence goes on from NC_089590.1 coordinate 77,385,488, forward strand.
GCAAACTTCATTCATATATGATTAAGAGTTGGAAGTGAATGGAGGGTCAAATACTGACTGGACACTGGTTCCGGTGTGATCGAACGCTGGCACAGAGTCTGGTCAGTTTATTTGATCAAGGTGAAATCGTTTGGTGCGACCGGACGCTGAGAGGGAGTGACCGGACGCTAAGTCCCAGCGTCTGGTTGACTCCAGTAAGGTTCTAGAGAGAGAAAATCGTGATCGGACGCGTCCGGTCAGTGCTAACCGGACGCTGACCGGAGCATCCGGTCAGCCCGTAGAGGCACATAACGGTTCATTTTAAACGCGGGTATATAGATACTTCATCCATTCATGTGAGGGGGTACTTTTACTTATTTCAACAGCTGAGAAACACCCATGAGAGTGCCAAGAAGAGCTAGGTCCTAGTGAGGTGATTGAGATTTGAGAATCCCAAAGAGAGCCCTCTTTAGTGAAAGCAAGAGTAGAAAAGTGTGCATCCACCCTTCTTATTTGGCTTGTCGTAGTTAAGTGAGAGTTCGTGCTTGTTACTCTTGGTGATCGCCATCACCTAGAGGGCTTGGTGGTGATTGGGAACTTGGTGATCATCCAGTGGAGCTTGTGGATGACCCAACTTAAGTTATGAGCGGTTGTGGGTGATTCACCGTGACAGAGTGTCAAAGAATCAACCCGTAGAGAGCACTTGACCCTTGCGCGGATCAAGGGAGAGCTACACCCTTGCGTGGGTGCTCCAACGAGAACTAGTGGGGAGTGACGACTCTTCAATACCTCGACAAAATATCACCGCGTTCCTCCTTCTCTCTTTACTTTGAGCAATTCAATTCTTATCATTTACATTCATAGAATTGCCATGCTAGAGTAGGATTGAAACATAGGTTGCTAAACTTTTGTGCGGTAGATCAATAGAAACACTTTCTAGGCACAAGGGGTTAATTGGGCTAACCGTAGGACATAATTTTTGTAAAGAAATTTAGAATTAGCCCAATTCACATCTCTTCTTGGGCATCTTGATCCTTTCACACCTGTCAGCATCAGATCGATTGAGGCTTCTTTTCTTCTCCCTCCATCGATTCACTCTTTTCAAACCCTAACCCCTTTTCTCTGGATTTAGCAGGTTACTTCTGTCAAGTGTTCGTTGTTCCTCATTCCGATTGAAGTATGTAGTGCCTAAAATTGATATGTTGTTGGTGTTCCTAAATGATTTTTTTTCATGCCGCGCTCTTTGAAAATCATGTGTGTGCCTGCCCGTGTGCATTGTAGCTACATTATGTCAGATCTTGAGTTGGTTTCCTTCATTAATGAAGGAAACAAAAGGAGAAAGAGGAGGAGGATTATATTTACAGAATCATGCTTTGAGGCAGTTGTTCTTGGGCTTGCATATCTTAGTTCGCAGCAAGACCCAAGGGATTTAAGACAATAAAAAAACCGAGATCATGCCAACCAACCAATGTCTTGCAAGCAGCATGGGACTCGCCATGCCCAAAGCTGTGGTGACTGGTGGCAATCGGTTTAAACCAAAACTTCAGTTCGGTTTATTCGGTTTTTTAAAATTTTGGTTTTCAAGAAACAAGAACCGTTCGGTTTATCAAAGAGTCCAAAACCGATGATTTCGGTCTCGGTTCTTTACTTCGGTTTTTGGTTTAAAACCGTAAGAACCGAGGTCTCCCTCGACTCCGACTTCGTCGAGCCTAGCAGATACGCGCGATGCGCCGCGCTGTCTCCACACAGATGCGTCGCGCGCCACCTCCCAGTCGCACTGCTAAGCGTCGCGCTGCCGGCTGCGCTCGCTCCCTGCTCGGCGGCAGCGCAGGTCGCACGCGCTCGCTCCCTGCTCGGCGGCGGCGAAGGTCGCACGCGCCTGCTCCTTCGCAGCTCGGCCGACGCACCGTCCGCCGCAGCCTCGCTCGCAGCTCGCCTACCTCGTTGTCCCCTGCTCCGGTGCGACAACGCTCCCTGCTCCATGCTCGGGTGCTTGCGCCGGTGCCGCCCCCGCGCGCTCCTACCACGCGCCGCTCCTAGTCCTAGATAGGGTTTGGCGTGGGTGTGCCGTGTGTGGCTGGGGCTGGCTGTCTGATTGAGTGGGGGTGAGTGGTGGGCTGGTGGGGGTGGTGGCCGTGGGCCGACACGGTTGTGGCTGGGCTTTGAGCCTGTGAGGGGAAAGTTCACATGTCTGTGTACTGCGAATAGCTTCGACGCTTCGCGGTTTGAGGCAGAAACCGAACACCGAGCCGATAACCGAAGTCAGCAGATACGGAAACTGAAGCCGAACAAAAAAAACCGATATTTCTGTTCAGTTTCGATTCGGTTCGGTTCGGCGATCGGTTCTTGGTTTAATGGTGACCTGTGAGCCGATAACCGAAGTCAGCAGATACTGGCGTTCGAGTTCGACTTGGACACTCCGCTCGTGCGTGGGGCATACAGACGAACACCTCACGAGGAGGGAAACCAGGCGTCCAGGCCACTCGTCGCTCCCCTCCGCTCTACTCCGGAAGCTTCCCGCGGAAAGAATGTGCGGGTGCGCGGCCCTCGTCGCCGGAGGCCGGCTGCCACTGCCCGCCCTCCCCCGCCGGCTCCGCCGCCGCCGAGGGAGCTCCGTCCGGGCAGAGGTCTCGCCAGGTGGCGAGTCCCAGAAGAAGAAGGTCGCCGTCGCGGGCGCCGGCTGGGCCGGCCTTGCCGCCGCGCACCACCTCGTCAAACAGGTTGGCCTCGCGTGAATTGTAGCTCGTGCATTCGTGTACTTGTAAGCGTGGCGACTATGTGCAACTTTACGAATTACAACTTGTTCTGATGCTCAGGGGTACGATGTCACGCTTCTCGCCGCGGAGAGCGGCCCAACCGAGGAGGTTGGCCTCAGAGGTATTGTCAACCTTCAGTATACGATATCCGTTTATATGTTTCGATTCGGTGCCAGTTTTGTTCCAGTAATTCGCTCATCGTGGCGCTGCACATAGGATTCTGGCATCCGTACCGCAACATCTTCGCTTTAGTCGATGAGCTGGGGATTTCGCCTTTCACAGGCTGGAATAAAGCAGCCTACTATTCTGCCGAGGGCCTTGCTGTAATTTCTCTGCTTTTATTTTTGTGCGCTCACATGCATTTGTGCATTGATGCAATGGGTTATCGAATGAATGTTTTTTTCTATATTTTTTTCGATTTCTTTTTTGGTGGATTTATTACTTAAAATGGGTCTAGCTGGAAGTTTCTCAGTCTATAGCAAGTGTCATATTGTTTTGCACGGGTCTATTGTGTCTGGATTTAATTGTTGTCCCAGTGGTGACAAGCATCTGAGAAGAGCTTCTTTTAACTGCTCTGATGAAATCAATATTCTGCTGGTGTGATGATCGACAAGGCCTCGGTCTTTTGTTTCTGTTTCTATCTTGTGATCTTGTTTTGTAATCGTGCTCTTTGGGGTGTGGGGTGTTTCTAGGCTTCTAGCTGAGTAGGGTGAGCGGTTGTGGAGAGGTATGGATGCTGGTTTATGGTTGACTGTAAGCTGGTGTCCCCAGGCGTGGTCTAAAAAAAATCCCGATTAACTTAAATTGTTATCATCACCTTGTAGGTCGAATTTCCCATATTTCATAACCAGCCCCGATTACCAGCTCCCTTTGGAGTCTTTGCATATCCAGAAGTAAGTTGTCCTTAGATCTTATATTGGTTATCAGTTTATCCGATTCTAAATTAGTAATAATAGCCTGAATTATCTTTGCAGTTCCCTAATCTTCCTTTGATTGATAGGCTGACATCAATTCCAGTCATAGCTGCAGGTACGGGTGTTCAACTGTTAACCTTCTGTTAAAAATCAGCTCACTCGCTAACCACTTCCGTGTTGCTTTGGTCCAGTCATTGACTTTGACAACACTGACACTGCCTGGAGGAAATATGATGCAAGTAAGGAAGTTCCATTGTCTATCCAGTTAGTTCAGAGTTCAGACTAGTGTACGTGTCACTTGTACTACATGTCTTCATAATGAGTTATCTTTCTCAAATTATTGTTGGTATCTTCCTCTGTAGTGACTGCAAAAGAGCTTTTTAAGATGTATGGTTGCTCTCAAGGGCTCTACAAGGAAGTCTTTGAGCCAGCTATTCAGGCTGCCCTGTTTGCTCCTGGTGAGCAATGTAGTGCAGCTGCAACACTGGGGATGCTGTACTATTATATGCTGTCTCATCAGGTTCTATGCTCTTGTACATTATAAATGATCATTTTTCTCCAGATACTTTCTTAAATGAACATTTATCATCTTATTGTCTCTTTGTAGGTTTAATTTTTATAAATGCATGCCCTATCTTGCAGGAAAGTTCTGACTTCTTGTTGTGCCGTGGTGAAGTAGAAGAAAAAATTCTCTCTCCTTGGCTGCAATCGTTGGAGCTTAAAGGCTTAAAATTTGTAGAAAACAAAGTTCCAACAAGTTTGACTACAGATGCGGATACTGGATGCATCTCTGCTATTGTCTGTGGTGACGATGTATATGAGGCAGATGCATTTGTTTCAGCCATGGGACTCTCTTCTCTACAATCCATCGTCAAAAACAGGTAACACTGTATATGGTCACGCATGAGTCCTGGGTCAGTTTTGCCTTACCTTACCTTACTACATTCAAGTAACGTTGGAAGTCAAGATGGTAAGAAAATATAATCTTGTAGCAGTAGCACTTAAAGGAGCCATAAGTTTCACAGCCTGAATTCTGCAATTAATATATGTGCTTTTCTGACATGTATAGTCCATTCCTACGATCTGATCGGGAATTCAGGAATCTTCTTCACTTATCTACAGTCGACGTGATCTCTATAAAATTATGGTTTGATAAAAAGGTAAGCCAGTATGCATTCCGTCTGATTATTGTTCACACATTGTGCCCCCCAATATAATTTTATGAAATCCATTTACAGATCACAATTCCAAAGGTTGCCAATGTATGTTCTGGTTTTGATGATTCGTCTGGCTGGGCATTCTTTGACCTTACCTCAATACATGATGATTATTATGAAGAATCAACAATTGTGGAGGCTGAATTTGTATGTTCAGACCACCTTTATCAATTTGAAAATATACAACATTTTCAGCCAGGATGTACTTACTCTTGTAACTTATTTTCCCAGTATAATGCTAGCCATTTGGTACTTGTAAATGATGATGATATTGTCTCTGAAGCTTCATCACATCTTATCAAATGCATACAAGATTTTGAGGGTGCTACTGTGATAAGATATTCAATCAGAAGATCTCCTAATTCTGTAATCAACTTTCTTCCAGGTGAATGCTTAAAGGACGACTATTCTTGATAGCTTCCTGTCTATAGTAATAATCGAGTTATTGTTAACCGTTATGGATGATTGATAATGCTATACTCTAGATCATTTCAGTGCATATTGTCCTATTGAAAGGTAGTTGTAAATCAATGCTGTGAATCTGTGATAAGGATCAAGAATCATAACAATAAAATTATACTTTTTTAGCATATGTACATATCAGTGCTAGTTTAGAAATATGTTGTTTCAGAGGAATATTTAAGTTGATACATGGGAAAATGCATTACTTGCAGGCTCCTACAAGTACACACTGAGAGGATCAACTTCCTTTCCAAATTTGTTTATTGCTGGTGATTGGATTGTCAACCGACATGGGTCCTTTTCTAAAGTGAGACATAACATTTCAAAAAACGATTCAGAGTGATGATAAAAAGTTGTATTTATGGGTTCATATTTTCCTATGCTAGGAAAAAGCATATGTGACTGGACTTGAAGCTGCTAATAGGGTGGTAGACTATTTTGACACCGGGGACTTTGCCAAAATAATTGCAGTTGAAGGAGATGAGCCCCATATAGAGACATTGCGTAGTCTCAACAGAAGAGTCAATGAACTGAAGTCACAAATTCCATTCTCAGAATTCTTTCTCCAGTAATTTGGTTGGGCCAATAATTTGGCTGGGATTTTCCTATGTCTGTTGACCAATGCCCATTGTTGTAGGGCCCATATGTAAAAAGGTCAGCCAGTTCTCATTTTATTTGCTTTATATATTTAAAACAAAATACTCTCTTCAATCGAAATGTATGTCATTTAGCCTTTTCAACTTTCCTCTAAATCTAAGTTACCCTAGAACTTCTATGCATCTTTTACCCTTTTCCTCCCTCTTTGCCCTGAAATAAATTAGTCATCTTTTACAATGCAGTATAAATGAAGGGCACTGCGGTCATTTAATCTACTTTCTTAATCCTTGTGCACAAATCTAAAACGATCTACATTTGGAATTTGAGGGAGTATTTCTTCTGCTGTGTGCATTGGCCAGCCAGTGGCCAACTTTTGGCCTGAGATCATGTGTTCCTGGTTACTTTTGTGAAAGACTGAATGAATAGTCTAAAAAAGGCTATATAACATTCTATTAAAAAAGAAGAAAATGTGGGTTGAGGGCACCAATAACTTTTTTATATGCAGCAGCAAAGGTTAGTTTGCAATTTACATGGGAAAAAGGATACAGTATCTCCCCAGCAGTGCAACTTATATGGATTCAATGGAAATATGGATGGATATGTAAACTTATGTGATGTTACTGGTGTTAGCTACTTTTCCAATGGCTTTCAACTGCTTCAGGTGAACAATACCTAACAGAAATTATGTCGTCATATTGCTGTATTTGTTATTATCTGCTGACCCTGCAATAGCATTTCTGAGCTCATATGCTGCACCCATTATGGTTTATCATGAACTTTGTAATTTTGTTCAAGCATGAGTTTTCCTTTCCTCATCCTAATTTTGAACATACTTATTTTAAATAAAGATTCACAAAATGTACCATTAGTGAAATTTACTTTCAGCAGGATTAGTGCCAGTTTTCTGGTAGGCTATATGTCTTTTGCATATGTGTGATTCCATGAAGTCTGAACATTATTTTTTGAAGTAAACTGAACATTTTCTCTCTTGTTGCATATTCGGTTAATAATAGCTGTACATACTTGTCTTGGACCATAGCTGCAGAAGCAACTTGTTCTAAGTTAAACTTGCATTGTTGCTTGTACTTGCCATATTTGCTGAAACATATATATACAACCTCTTCCATCATGAGAACAGAGTTTTCTCAGGTATAACTTCCCTTCCTCATCATTTCTACAAACTCTTCATAGTCGATTCTCCCATCCTGTGAATTCAGAGGGGGGCGATTGTTAAATCTATGCAAATGGATTGGTTAGCAGCAAGAATGTGCTCACCTTGTCTTTATCAACTTCATCCAGTACTTCTTTAATGCTTGCTTCATCACTCACTCCATACTCCGCCATGGCTTGTTGCAGTTCATCTCTTGTTATGTACCTGTGGTTGTTATGTATGTTATCTCGGTTTAATTATATTAAACCTTTTTGTTTTTCGTAATTGAGTTTAACCAAGCAAAACGATGTAATGTGGCAGTATCATGTATTGAGCATTGTTAGTTTGTTATATTATGAACAATTTGAGCAGCGTGTAATTTTATTTTACAAGTTCTGGCATTGTTCAACTGTGTAGGTCTTTGTTTTGGTGATGCATGGAGAGTATACTGCTTTCTTGGTTAGGCAGAATTAATTTTACCCGCTGTCATCTTTGTCAAAGTGTTGAAATGCACGGATCAAATCCTCCTCCTTTTCCAGTTTATGTTTATTCATCATGGCAGTAAGGAACTCCGCGTAATCAATGCTGCCACTCTTGTCCACGTCAACCTGCATCGAAGCATGATTAGTGAAGTATTTCATACACTGAACTTAGTGTGAAAGTGAAATGGAATAAGCAATCTTACTGCTTCCATAAGCTTCTGAACCTCTGCTTCACTAATCTTTGACCCTAGTTTTGTCAGTCCTTCCTTCAGTTCTTCGACCGTGATCGTGCCACTCTTGTCTGTATCCATGTTGTTGAACATCTGCTTCAGTCCCTTGATCTCGTCTTCTGTTAGGTTCTCTGCGATTACCTTACAATGACAGGAGACAATTTGTCAACTTAAACTGACATAGGCGAACATGGAGACAATCATCCTGATGTGTTGGACCATATGGAAATGAGTTAATCTTCAAAGCAAATCAAATCAGTTTGCATGATTGCAGGCACATTTTCTTCAGAGAAGGGAAACTCGTGGGGCTGAGAATGAAGTCTAGTCTCTCTTTACAGTTTGATCAAATCTTTAGAAATGATCTAAGTCCTCGCTTTTGTTTTATTTTCTTTCTCTCTTTTTTTGTCTCCTAGTTGCTCCCTGTGTGGTGCTGTTCTGTCTTGCTTGTAAAGACCTGTGTTTTTTTACTATCAATATGTAGGTACTACAAGCGCAGGTTTCGAGGCAGTTCATGGAGGTTTTGGGTATGGTAGTAGGAATCAGGAGGGAGAGGAAGTTCTGGACTTCGCGGTAGCTTTTGACCTGATGATAGCCAACACTTTCTTTAGAAAGAGAGAATCTCATCTAGTGACCTTCAGTAGCGGACAACACTGTAGCCAGATTGACTTTGTCCTCGCAAGAAGAAAGGACAAACGAGCATGCTTGGATTGCAAGGTGATACCAGGGGAGTGTGTTGTTTCTCAACATAAGCTTTTGGTGGCAGATTTTCGTTTTTAGGTGCGTGCCCGTAGGGATAAACAAGCTAAGATTGAAAGAACAAAGTGGTGGAAACTGAAAGGGAAGACGTCAGAGGTATTTAGGGAAAGGGTTATCAAAGAGGGCTCTTGGAAGGAAGAAGACGACATAAACAATATGTGGGACAAGATGGCAACCAACATTCGGAAGGTAGCCTCAGAGGTGTGTGGAGTAACCAAAGGAAGGGGATGCGAGGCTAAAGATACTTGGTGGTAGAACGAGGAAGTCCAAAGGGCTATTAAGGAGAAGAAAGAATGCTATAGACGCTTGTACCATAACAGGAGTGTGGACAACATAGAGAAGTACAAGGTGGCAAAGAAGACTGCAAAGCGAGCTGTAAGTGTGGCAAAGGGTAGAGCGTACGGGGATCTTTACCAACATTTGAGTACGAAGGAAGGAGAGAATGGCATTTATAGGATGGCTAGGGTTCGTGAGAGAAAGACACGGGACTTCAACCAAGTTAAGTGCATTAAAGATGAAAGGGAGCATCTCTTGGTAAAGGAGGATGAGATCCGACATCGATGGCAAGAGTATTTTGACAAATTGTTCAATGGTGAGAATATGGACACAACCTTTCAGTTGGATGACTCTTTTGATGACACCAATAGGCGCTTTGTGCGGAGAATCCAAGAATCTGAGATCAGAGAGGCGTTGAAAAGGATGAAAGGAGGTAAGGCGATGGGACCGGATGGTATCCCAATCGAGGTGTGGAGATGCCTCGGGGACATAGCTGTAGTATGGTTAACCAAGCTGTTCAACCATATTTTTCGATCGAACAAGATGCCTGATGAGTGGAGAAGAAGTATACTGGTACCGATCTACAAGAATAAAGGGGATATTCAAAGTTGTACAAATTACCGGGGAATTAAGTTGATGAGCCATACTATGAAGCTATGGGAGAGAGTTATCGAGCATCGCTTAAGAGCAATAACGCGGGTCTCTATGAACCAATTTGGTTTCATGCCCGGAAGGTCAACCATGGAAGCCATTTTCTTAATAAGACAAGTTATGGAGCGGTATAGGGAGAAGAAGAAGGACCTACATATGGTTTTTATTGACTTGGGGAAGGCTTATGATAAAATACCAAGGAATGTTATGTGGTGGGCTTTGGACAAACATAAAGTCCCAACGAAGTACGTCGGGCTCATTAAGGACATGTACAGCAATGTTGTGACTAGAGTTCGAACAAGCGATGGAGACACAGATGACTTCCTGATTAGGATAGGACTACATCAAGGGTCAGCTTTGAGCCCTTATTTGTTTGCTTTAGTGATGGATGAGGTCACAAGGGACATACAAGGGGACATCCCTTGGTGTATGCTTTTCGCGGACGATGTAGTGCTAGTTGATGAAAGCCGGACAGGAGTGAATCAGAAACTGGAGTTATGGCGGGAGACTTTGGAGTCCAAATGTTTTAGACTTAGTAGAACTAAAATTGAGTATATGAGATGTGACTTCGGCACTACTACTCGGGAGGAGGAAGATGTTAGTTTGGAAGGTCAAGTAGTGTCTAGGAAGGATACCTTTCGATATTTAGGATCAATGCTACAGAGGGACGGGGATATTGATGAAGATGTTAGCCATAGAATCAAAGCAGGGTGGATGAAGTGGCGGCAAGCGTCTGGTGTCCTATGTGACAAAAGGGTACCACAGAAGCTAAAAGGCAAGTTTTATAGGACGGCGATTAGACCTGCTATGTTGTATGGTGTAGAATGTTGGCCTACGAAAAGACGACATATTCAACAGCTAAGTGTCGCGGAAATGCGTATGTTGCGTTGGATTTGCGGTCATACAAGAAGGGATCGAGTTCGGAACGATGATATACGTGAGAGATTAGGGGTAGCACCAATTGAAGAAAAGCTTGTCCAACACCGGTTGAGATGGTTTGAACATGTGCAACGGAGACCTCCAGATGCACCGGTGCGTAGTGGAATCCTAAGTCAGGATAGTAACGTGAAGAGAGGCAGAGGAAGACCGAAGTTGACTTGGGTAGAGGCAATAAAAGGAGACTTGAAAGGATGGAATATACCTAAAGACTTAGCCTTAGATAGGAGTGCTTGAAAGACTGTGTCTGAACCTTGATTGCTTCTGTTGGGTTTCAACTCTAGCCTACCCTAACTTGTTTGGGACTTAAAGGCTTTGTTGTTGTTGTTGTTGTTGTAATAAATCTTGCGGCACCTCCAGTTTCGTCAAAAAAAAAAGTAGCAGTTATTCTTGTTAAGGAGGTTCACCTTGAGTGCAAGTTGCTTTAGCTTGTTCATTGCCTTGAATTGCTTCATTCTTGATAGGACTGCGCTATCAATAGGTCTGTCAGGTGCACCACCTTTGAGCCATGGATGTTCTGCACATGGAGTCATCCATTTATTTGGGATGAAGTATAAAACGTGGAAATGCAGATGAACTTTACATTCATAATAACTCAAGTGATGTAGGAAAAGTCAGTTAAGAGTGCTACCTAGGGCCTGTACTGCAGTAATGCGCCTCTGAGCATCCCTGTTCAACATTCTTCTAATGAGATCCTTTGCACTTTCAGATATGGAGGGCCACGGGGAGGAGCTTAAATCAAGTTCGCCAGCCAATATTGCATCAAATATGCCTTTCTCCGTTTCTGCTCATCAGATAAGCAAATTCTGTCATCAGCCAATCATACTGGAGGCAATGTAGTCTGTCAGGATGAAGATGATTGGATCTTCACCTGCCCAGAAAGGCGGTGACCCGCATAGAAGAATGTATAGGATCACGCCAGCACTCCAGACATCGATTTCTTTGCCGTAATTCCGGTGCAATACCTCTGGCGCCACATAGTATGCACTTCCCACGATTTCCTTGTAGACTTTACCTGCATTCGTTGGGGAAAATTGTCTAGTATTACCATTTTCCATGGAACAGTTGCATTTTACTTGAATGAATATAATGATGAGCAAAGGCCTATGGCGTTTGAATACTATTCCCTGATGTCTTGCAACATAGCAGTAGTATTTACTTGACTTTCAGCTGCAACTTTTTTGTTGTTGTTGAGGTTCAGCTGCAACTTTTGAGCCCAGCTTACTAAAGCCTTTGTTTTGTACCATGCGGTGGATATCATATCAATATCATGGAGAGAATCATCGTGCCTTGTCCACGCACGCATCACCATTCACCAAGCTAACCTTCTTCGATGAAGACAGAGAGGCCGAAGTCGATGGCCTTGAGCGGCGCGTCGTCGGCGCGGCTGGCGAGGAGGAAGTTCTCGGGCTTGAGGTCCCGGTGCATGACCCCCATGAAGTGGCAGACGTGCACGACTGTGAGGATGTCGCGGCACACGGCGGCTGCCTGGCGCTCGGAGTAGCTCCCCTTGGCCGTGATGCGGTCGAAGAGCTCCCCGCCGGAGCAGAACTCCATGACGACGTGCACGTCGTCGGTGTCCTCGAAGGCGCCCTTGAACTCCGCCACGTTGGGCTGGCCGCTGAGGTGCTGCAGGATGGTGATCTCCCGGCGCATGTCGTCGATGTCGGCGCGGCGCACCAGCTTGCTCTTGGACACGGACTTGCACGCGTACTTCCTCCCCGTCGCGCGCTCCGTGCACAGGTACGTGGTCCCGAACTGCCCGCTCCCCAGCTTCCGCTCCAGGTGGAACAGCGTGCGCACGTCCACCATGGGCCGCTGCAGGATCGGGCCGATCTGGCCGGTGGGCGCCCGCCGGCCGCCCATCGACCCCGTGCCCAACGACGGGAAGGCCGGAAGCCGCGGCGGCGGCGGCGCCCGGAAGAACGGCGGCCGGCGCGAGCCCGAGCCCGACGACAGCGGCACCTCCAGCGCCGTGTGATCGTGGGTCGGCCGGTCCGTGGTGATTGGTATCTCCTGCTCGTACGTCTTGGTGAAGCAGTTGCCCATTATTTCCTTGCTGCTTCTTTCGTTTCTCTGTGTTCCTGCGGACGACGGCGTCGAGCCGCCGTCGAGGTGGTGGGAGATCGACGACGACGAGCGAGGCAGTTTGAGGGGGAGTTTCCTTGTAGTGCTCCTTTTGTGAGCAAGGATGGAGGACGAGGATATGATGGCTGCCGGCAAAGCTTGACGTGATGCTCAGCTGCTTTTGAATCCTTTTGCTAGCTGTTTGCTTTTGGTCCACGGTTTTGAGCGGCTTTATGCCTTGTTTGGCTGCCTCCAGATGGTAAAGAAGATTCGGTCCTTGTTTAGTTTGCGAAAAGTTCTCCTAAAAAGTGCTGCAGTACCCATCATATTGAATCTTGCGATATGTGCATGGAGCATTAAACGTAGACGAAAAAAAACTAATTACACAGTTTGGTTGGAAATTGCGAGACGAACGTTTTGAACCTAATTAGTCCATAATTGAACACTAATTTCTAAATAAAAACGAAAGTGCTATAGTAGCCAAATTTTCAACTTTTCGCGAACTAAACAGGGCTCAATGAACGCCTGAGAATCACGCTATCTTATACGCTAACAGTGCGGCTCAGGTGATTTTTATTCGGTGCCGGAGATGGAGAAACAGCTGGTGTGCACAGCAAGTCCGCCCCCCCCCCCCCCCCCCCCCCGCCGTTTTTTTTAACTTGCTAGCGCCCACGTCTGATCCGGCGCTACAGTCGGACGGTGGGAGCTTGTCGGACTCATGAGCGAGTGCACCAGTGCGTCCGCATCGTCCCGGACGTCGTCTGCGCTGCTTCGAACGTCACCTGCGTTGCCAGTCACTTCCCACACGTATTTTATGTGCAACATATGATATATTTATGAAATATTCAGATGCAACTATTACAACAAAAAAGACATGAAACACTTGAAAAAAACACCTAAAAAATATTTGAAAACCATTGTAAACATATGTAACATCTAGCTGAAACACTTGCAAACATACATATGAAACATCTGAAAACACTTGAAAACGTATGCTTGCAACATGCATATATATGCAACATCCAGATAAAACACTTGTAACATATGTCTGGAACTGATGAAACATTTAAAACATACACTTAAAACACGGTGTATAGCCATTACAACATATGGAACATCTCGATCTAATTTTGCAACATCGATATACAACACTTGCAACATACCTCTGAACACTTGAAACATACTCTTGCAGCATATGCTAGTTAGAGGGGACGTCAACGGCCCAACGTACACCCAAGCGTAGGCCTCCCCTTCCTGCTGATGTGCGAGGTTGATGGAGGTGCAGGCGCATGCCTCCCCGGCTTCCCTTTCCACCATGGGCGATACAACATATGGAACATCTCGATTTAATTTTGCAACATCGATATACAACACTTGCAACATACCTCTGAACACTTCATACTCTTGTAGCATGTGCTAGTCAGAGGGGGCGTCAACGGCCAGCGTACACCCAAGCGTAGGCCTCCCCTTCCTGCTGATGTGCGAGCATGGGCGGATACAGAGGGTATTCCTAGGAATACCCAACTATTTTAGCACACTTCTATGTATATATGTGTATATACTTGTATATGTATATGTATATGTATAATGTCATATTTTGTAGTATTTTCACTCATTGAAGTCCAAAACAGTAAAAAAACAGCCTCTCAAATTGGCTCATATTTTATAGTATTTTTCACTCATTGCAGTTAAAAACAACTGATTTTTTTTTATTGACGTGGAAGTAGGAATACCCAAGTTTGGAATCCTGGCTTCGCCACTGTGTGCGAGGTTGATGGAGTTGCGGGCGCATGGAGGTGCAGTAGCCAGCGATGGCGCGTGAGCAGCTAGGAATGGGCACGGGTGCAGCTAGAGAAGGCCACAACGGGAGGGTGCGCTCCCTGCGATAAGCGGCCCAGCGCAGCTACGCTAGAGAAGACGGGCGACGCTGTCTTTTTTTTAAGACACGGAGGTGAGGTGTGAGCGCGCTCTGAAGTAGTGAGCATAGTGCGAGGCGTCCGGAGGGACGTACGTCCACGTCGTATAATTACCGTTTTTTCTAAATAATCCAACGAGTTCAGAGTTCAGAGTTCAGAGTATCAGACCTTAGCGTGAGCGTGACCTTGAAAAGGAAGGGGCAAGGGAGTAAAAGGAAAACTGGGCTTGCAAGTTCAATCTGGGCTTGTAGTACCCCGTTGCACGCCGGGCCTAACGATTCGGCGCAGGACCTTATGTCTCAGCCTAGGCCCCCGTCGACACGCCCCTGGCTTGGGGCGTCATAGGGTCCGCCCGTTCGGACGGTGAGCTCCGTCCGGCAGCAGCTTTCCCGCCAATTAAATTACACGCTAATTAATTTCCACGCTCGGACGGACGGCTGAACGCGCCGGATTCTGCTGAAGCAAACTGCCAGCGAGGCAATTTTTTTCCTTCCGCTTGATTTGCCCTCCACTTTTTGCATGCAGTGATGTCATATTTTTTACAAATTAAAAAAAGCTATAACTACTAAACCGGGTATCCAAATTAAATTTCGATTAGACAGTTATGTTTCTTATAATAAATCCTTCAAAACAAGACCCCACATGAATAAATTTAGATAAAATTTTATTAATGAACATTTATTCTATAACGATAAAATATTTTTCTTTTATTATTGAACAAAGGCGATGTTCTAGGTTCAAAAAATAATGTTCCACCTTCACAATAAAAATATTCAATATTATAGTTTTTGGTTCATGAAATTGGTATTATAATATACATAAAAATAAATACATAACATAAATAAAAAAAACAATACAATTTAGAGCAAAGCATAAGAAAAAAATAAAAACATGTAATAAAAAAATTAAAAGAACATCAAATGCATACTTTTCAAACATCCTAAAATATACTATAGAACATCACATGTGTACTAAGTGAACATCACTAAATACACCATAGAGCATCACTGGATACATTATAAAACATCGCATATATATTACGTGAACATCACTAAATGCATCATAGAACACCACATGTGTACTGAAGTGAACATCACTAAATAAACCATAGAATATCACTAAATACATTATAGAACATCGCATATATGTTACGTAAACATCACTAAATACATCATATATAGAACATCACAAGTATACTAAATGAGCATCACTAAATACACCATAGAATATCACCAAATACATTTTAGAACATTGCATATATATTACGAGAACATCACTAAATATATCGTAGAACATCACATGTATACCGTGCGAACATCACAAAAAACACCATAGAACATCACATTTATACTACAAGAACATCATATGTATACTACGCGAACATCGTAAAATACATTATAGAAGATTATATGTACACCACATGAACATAAAAAAATATCACATGTATAACACGTGAATACTACATGAACATAAAAAAAAACAACATAGAACATCATAAAAAATAATAAGAAAAAAAGAAAAAGCAAAAAGTAATAAACACATAAAACAGAAAAATAAAATAAAAAATGAATGATGCATGAAAAGAAAAAGAAAAAGAAAAAGAAAAGAAAAAAGGAAAAGAAAAAAAATAAAAGAATGATAAAAAAAAATATAAAACATGAATAAAAAACATAATTACAAAAAGAAAAAAAGAAAATAGAAACAAATGATAAAAACATAATTAACAAATGATAAATATATATAACAAATAAAATAAATGAATAACTAAAATAAGGATGAAAAAAAGAAAATTAAAAAGAAGGAAAAAATAAAATAAGAATGAAAACATAGAAAACTTAAAAAGGAAAATAAATAGAAGCAAGGAAAAACAATAAAAGAAAATCAAATGAAAAAAGTAAATAAAAGGTAAAAATAAATAAGAAAAGAATTAGAAAAGAAAAGGAAATAATATAAGAATGAAAACATAGAAAACTAAAAAGAAAAGAAAAAGGAAGACTAAATAGAAGCAAGGAAATAAAACAAATAAAAAGAAGACAAAAGAAAAAAGAAAGGAAAGAAAAAATAAATAAGAAAAGGAAACAAAATCATTAGGTACCTGTTCCCGCGCGATGGCCTTCTACGCATCGCCTCCCGCGCTTCCCGCGCGTGCACTGTTCGGCTCGTGTCTACGGTCCGGCCGTTCGGAGCGGATGATATCCGCCCCGGCTCTGGCTTCTTTTTTTTCTCTCCTTGTAAGGAGCTCTACGTATCAAAATATAAAAAACGATTTTACCCAGTACAGTTTTAATAACATATTTTAAACTATAATTTGTCTAGTAGCATAGAATTTATAAGAACAAAAACTTGATCATGGGAAAGTATTTCTAAATACATATATAATATAACTACTTTTGTAGTATAAATTTTTTATATAATTAGGCTAGTTGTTAGTCAAAGATAACAAAGTTTGAATTTTGAAATACGTGTATGTCTTTTATTTCAAGACAGAGGGAGTAAAAAACAGCTCCTTGCAAGGAGTCTCCTGTGGGCCTAGTATTCCATCCGTTTAATGTACTCTCTTTGATAAAAAAAACTTAAAATATTTGATTTTGTATTTTACCACTATTTTTAAAAATATATATTTGAAACCCAAAAATGCTAAGAAATTTTGCAAATTTTTTGAATACAAATGTACACATATAACTTACATGTTCTATTGAGGTTTATAGTTTTTTAAGGTTTAATTAACTAAATCTTGTCTTAAAAGACAAGTTTTTGTGACCGCGCATGGAGTATGACACGTAGGACACGGCTAATTAGTTGTATTTAAGAATGGAGGTGGAAGCATTTTTGTGATATAGACCTTAGCTTCATTCTTTTCTGACTTTTGACATTAACAGCTAGTGATCGGGACTATACACACTGATATGCAAAACGCTAAAGTGGTGTGAAGGGGTTCATCTTGATTCTTGAAGCATACTCACCTTCACTAATGTTTCTTTTGACGAAAGTGATGAAGCAGTACATGGTGATTCCTGTCGAAGTCAAGGATAGAATCACATGTATTTCCTATGACCTGCTTTAGTTTGGTCCTGCGAAGCCTCAACTACTAAAACTTGTGGGGAACCAATTGAAAACATAGTGATGAGAAGTGATGTGAGGGGTGCACACACACTAGCCTTTATCTAGTCGTTTTTATTAAATACCCCAACCACCTTTCTCTTCATTTGTTCCTTCACCTTCATTTTTAAGTCACTTGCTCTACCAAGGACAAGTGATGAAGAAACAAAAGTTGCACAACTGATGGTTGAGAAGAGTAGACGGAACGGGACCCAACCCAACCTATCATTCTCCACTAGAAAGCACGGGTTACGGCAGCCATGACCTGTAGGTGGTGATGCAAGATACTGCAGATAAAGATGCAGTACTATATATATATATGAGGTGACCCGGCAACGCCTCAATCTAGCCGGGAAGAACAGCTACAAGGAAGAAAGCAGGCGGTAGAGTGCTAGACCGGCCGTCCAGTCCGTGCCCTCTGCAGCCACCGAATCCTGCTTCCCAGAGGCTACATCTCCAACGAACATGGCAGCAGTCCCGGTGTACAGCATCACAAGAGCGGAGATCGACGAGTTCTGGAGGAGGAAGGAGGTGGAAGCAGAGGAGCGGCGACTCGCTGCCGAGAAGGAGGCTGCAAGAATCAAGGCCAAGACACTCAAGGTTAGTCCATGCAGTTGATCAACTGTATATCTTTGCGTTATCTATCAGTACAGCCAAAGGCAACTGATGTTTTCGCATGATGCCTAACATATCAGAAAAATCATCAGATGAACAGAACAGGAAATAATGGTATACCATATCATGATCATGTTTTTCAAGTCATATTACGGTCATGTGACTTGGTGAATCGAGTTTTTTGGAAGCAGATGGAAGATTACGTGCTCTTCGAGCAAATGATCAGTGAGATTCTCAAGGAGGGGAACAAAGGAGACGGAGCAACCATGGCGCCAGCTGCCACCGGTGGCACTGAGGCACGGATGGTTGGTATCAAACACTGGTAAATTCTTCGAAGGATCATGCTATCCATTCTTCATTTTTTTGAACGAAAGCCGTCCATTCTTTCTGCCTGCTTTCTGTAGTTGCGCTATCGCTAGTGCGCACCTTTCTAATAGCACGCTCCAACATCCATCCTTTGGAAGTCGGATAGTGCTGGCCCAGTGACCCACTCCAATACTGCATCCAATTCCTTAGTTGGATTCCCTATCAGAATGCCATACAAGCTACGGTCCTGGGCACTATCTTATAAAGAGAGAGAGAGAGAGAGAGAGAGAGAGAGAGAGAGAGAGAGAGACTAGCAAGAATATACATGCTTTTTCCCTCAAAAAAGAATATACATGCTTATCAACTAGACTAAGGAACCAAGAGTCAATACACTATGTAGAGCATACTTTAAGCAGCAAGCACATATAAGGGCGTACCCAGTGCAGTGTGAGGGATCTGGGGAAGGGTGTCAGTGGCAAGCTTTACCCTCGCCTGTGCAATGCGAGGAGACCGCGACTCGAACCCGGGACCTTCCGGTCACAGGCGGTAAGACTCTACCGCTTGTACCAGGCCCGCCCTTCAAGCAGTAAGCACATATGTTAAAGAAAATATTTCTGGTGATGTGGTACCAACATGGTTATTTTCATATGCATATAAAATAAACTTTGTGCCATGGTTATTGCTTATATATCCTGGTGCTTACGTCCTTGGAGAAGAATCTTAATTATCCAAGTGCATTTGAGATATGACAGACCACCATCTTTCTCCAACTGGGTGCAGGTGGACAAGAAGTGCTTATGCTTATCTGAATTCACCTGCCTTGTCCATGGATGGGAATGGCAGAAGCAAACATGTTGCCTCATATGTTCCGCAGGAGAGATGTATCATTTTCTGCTCATCAACTCCATGCCAGACAAATGTCAATGCTCTTGCCATCTTTTAGGTGTTCCTGCCAAGGATAAGCTGGGGGCGTGGGGAAATATCAGGAAATGTGGATGTGATTCATGTGTCTGTTATACTTTGGGTTGAATAAGCTGCAACTTATTTCCCATATGGAATTTAATTGTATGCCTATCTTCTAGTACTGCTTGAGAGATCAAGTAATAAGTATGGATAACCATGTTGCTTCACGTATGAAGCAAGATACTAATGAGAAATTGTCATTACAACATTGCTTGCCACTACGTTCTGTCATGTGAAACCTTGACTTCTTGAAGTACACAAGTCGGAATATTGCTTGTATTCAGGTTTCAAAGTATATTCGTGTTGGAAATCCATAAAAAGCTATTAGCGCTAACAAAATGTTTATCAAGCTTGTGAGTCTGAGGGATCAATAACAAAACAAAAAAGAAAGAGTAAAACACATGTACGCTAATGATTCCATTCCTTTTTTTTAAAAAAAAAGGTAAACTGGCGGAAGGGGATGTAACTGTCAGCAAGAACATTTCTTCACGTTAGCATCATCCTAAATATAGTTTTGTTGTTGAGCAAGGTTTAGGTACATGGTACACGGAGAAGTCAATAAAATTGTTTTAAAAAGGTATCAATAAAGTGTCCAGATTCTTAGTCTATTTGCAATATCAAATGTCCCATCACAACTCCTCCCTTTGTTTTCCATCCTTTCCTGTCTCTTCTCTCTATGGTTTCTGTCTTCCTAGGCACTTCGGGGGTGCTGGTCTGTTTCCTGTCTTTCTTTACTATATATTTTTGTGGGTTGTTTCCTCTTCTCTTAATAAAACATGTGCATACCATGTTCTATAAAAAAAAAAAACTTCTCCCTTTGTTTTATTTGCAGTGCCTATACCTTTACATCTATCAATGACGGAATAATTTAACATTTGAAAGTCAGAGAGTTATTGCATTTTAATTCTAGTGGCCCATGAACTTACCATCAAAGTGTTTTTTTTTTTTTGGCAGACTGAGTGTCTCATTCGCTAACAGTGAACCTAGCTACACAATTGTACAGAGGAAATACAATGAAATTTTCATAGGAATGAGAAGTAATCTCTTGCACAACACATAATTTTACCTTGGTCTTGTTTGCTCAGAAAGCTGCATAGTTCACCGCAAAGAAATAGGGTGAGGCTCAAGTGAATGATACGGTAAAACAATCATAAGTACAGGTCAATTGATTGTCTCAAAAGATATCGACATGGTACAAGTAAAGGCAAACCATGAAAACCTAGAAGATGTGGAGCTTACTTTACTCTACAACAAGAAGTCAGCGCCCACCAAACCCCTCTCTCTAAAAAAGGAGGAAAAATTCCACCGAAGTTTCATTTTTTTTAGACAAAACCACCGAAGTTTCATGGGGAATGCAAAATGCAGAGATAAAAATTATGGGGTGATCCAGACAGCGAACCTAGCCACGGTTTGCAGGGGCGAGCAAGCAGCCGCGCCAAGCTTCTTCGAACGAGTCGACGCGCGGAGCGTAGTCCTCGATTCCATTTCCGCCGATCCGACGATCGCCAAGGCCCCCAGCGGCTCGGCTCTGTATGCTCCGGCGTCCCTTCGGCAGTCGGCGGCGGTAGGGAACTTATGCTTTTCTGTGCCGTAGGTCCACGTCAACGTAACGTTTTGTGGCCTTTGGGTGGTAGTAGTTTGGGCTTATGGGCCGTAGTCGTCAACGTGCACCGAAGAAAATCGGCCCGGTCTAATCTGTAAGGCCGAGCGACATGGATTCATCCCTCTCTTTCCTCAAAAAAAAAAAGAAGAGAGAGAGAGAGAGAGAGAAAGAAAAAAAAGAAAAGAATTCATCTCCTCTCTAGCAAAGTAGCAAATGGCAATGAATTCATCTCCTCTCTAGCAAATGGCAATCACGATTCTCGTAGCAGTATTCGCAGTGATAAAAAAGTAGCTATATTCGGAAGGAAAAAAATATTTTACTTTTTCTAAATTATAGTTGTAGTCTGTTTTTACTACTTGAACGGTAAAACCAGACACCTTATCTTTTGAACTCTCGAAACCATTCAAATTATCTACATGCCTTAGTTTGAAGTAGTTTTGAAGATGGTTTTATCTTTTTTTAGTTCAAAAAATTTAGTAAATAGTTGATAAGTGTTTTAAACCACATAAAATATCTCTATCCTTCGCAAAATTGCAATAAATATCATAATATAACATTGGGATAAAATAATACAAATTAAATATTTAGAGCTTGTGAAAATATATATAGAAACTTTAAAAATTAGATTTAGCTCTAGAAAAATAAGAAAAGTATCCATAAAAATCTAGAAAGTTTTAAAACACTCTAATCAATGTCTTAACATGTTTTTAGAAAAAAATCACTACAAAATATGAGATGTGTCCATTATAAATGCAACAAACATTAATATATGATGTGTTCATACTATGCATTAGTGCTGATTGTGTCTTATGTTTATCTATTGCAAAAAGGTTCCAAAACATGTTTAGACATAAATTAGAATGTTTTGAGAATTTTCTATAATTTTCAAAATATTTTCCCATTTTCCCATAGCTAAATCTAATTTTGAGAAGCTTCTAGAGATATATTCACCGGCTCTAAATTTTTATTTGGATTCTTTGCTTCCTAATCTATTTATAGGATTTTTAAAAAATTTTCTAGAAGCTTAGAGACATTTTCCATGATTTAATAACCTTGTCAAGTATTTTATTTATCGTAGCTTTTGAATAGAGAGGGGACGAAAATCATCTTCAAAACCACTTTAAAATAGGACGAGGAGGTAGTTTGAACAATTTTGAAAGTTTAGGAGGATAATATGTCTAGTTTTAGAGCTCGATGTGAAAAAATCATACTACAAGAACAATTCATGAGGTAAAATGCACATTTTTCTATTTGTATTCAAATTCATGCCTTACTAGACTGTGGGCTATATGTGGGCCAGAAAATAATAAAAAGAAAATCAGTCGTGTTATCTATACCTAATAATAAAGAGGCAAAATTTTTATCACTTTTTTTTCTTTCATCTAGTCTATCCGTGTCTAATATGTTCATGGCCTGAGATCGAGGAGTTCTGTGGTTTGGGGAAGAGGATGAGAAAAAGGAAATAGAAGAGAAGGAAGGGTTCTAGGTGCAAAAGTGCAAAGGGAAAGAAAAGGTGGAAGGATCTAAATTGAATTTGAAAAACTCAAGGATTCCTGATGTAAAAGTTCAGTCCACATTGGGTCTTTTGCTGCAGGGCTGAAATCCGTCTCATGGTCTTTTGCGCCAGTAGACTGGGGCGAGCCGTGGCCTTGCTCATTTTCTTTTTTTTCTGTTTTTCTTTGTTCCAGTAAAACAGCAAACTTGTAAATTACGTGGATATTATAAAAATAAAAAAATAAAAAAATAACTCCTCTTGACTAGGTCTACACTCTAGAATAAAATATTTGGTGTAGCTATAGATCTATGTTTTTTTCATAAGCTGATAGAGGATGTTTCCTTAATCCTTTTGCAGTGAAATTTTTATGGTAACATTTTCTATTGATGTGTAATCTATGGTAAAAATTTCATATGGAATGAACGCATATTGACTGAGTTAAAGTTTAAAAGAAAAAAACAATCCAAATAAAATACAACGTAGGAGCACAAAGCATTCGAGCCCACACCACCACAGGTGACAAGTCTATCTCCCAGCAAATAGTGATGCAAGCGGGCTTAATACTCCTACAGGCGGCCCGCACGATGCCGCATTAGCCGCTTACAAAAGTTGTGTATCTGCATGGCTAGGCCCTACGCCTGGTCTTGTCGCCACCGCACAGAAGCGTCTCATTGCATCCGCGTTAGAAATAAGAATTGATAGGAAGATCAAGATTCCATAGCTCGAAGGCCACAACGGCGAGGCGGCCGTGTGGTGTTCACGGAGTGCGATGCAGAGCCAAACTCGACAACTGGGGCTCCAATCTCTACAAGCTCAGTGGTCCTAATATATGTGAAGCATCTCATTGGGCTAATATATGTGAAGCATCTCATTGGGCTAATATATGTGAAGCATCTCATTGGGGGCCAACGCCCACGATGAGGCTATATCAAGGACACTGCTCGTTAGCGGTAGATTAATTGCGGTGCTGGCGTTCCGACCACGCCTCCCCCTATCCTGCATCATGCATTATGCTGAAAACAACAACGTACTGGCACACTTCAAAAAGTAAGGAGGAAGGATGACGTGCCCTGCATGGGCAAGCTAGAGGTGATAGTGGCGGTGCTTGAGGAGAGGTCGATGAGGTGGAGGAGATGAACCACAACTGCAATGGGTGTTCACACACTAAACAAAATTCGATCTTTTGACATAAACAATTATTTCTTTTACACCTAAATCTTTAGTTGAATAAAAGTTAGTATAAGTTTTTTATTAACCCGTTGCAAGGCACGGACAATTTTTCTAGTCAAAGAAAGCAACCGAACATAGGAGGCATGACACGTTGCTAAAGCTTTAAAGGCAACGGGTATCAGGAGGATTGCCGGAGCAAAGGCGACTAGGCGAGAGCAAGATGCAAACCGACAGTTGAATCAAACACACGTGAGAGACCAAGACGAGCATAAAAGGAGGCCAAAAATAGCCACTGCTAGATGCTAGCCCACCCGAGCTGAGCGCCGGGATCGCATAGCCCCAACTAAACTCCGCCCGCCGGTGGTTGCGGAGGGCACCGCGTTCGAATGCTCGCCGCCAGCCACGGTTCCAGTGCATGCCCGCCGTTCCCCGGTATATAGTACTCCCCCGAGGCTCCCCAGCGCTCCCGTAAACGCGTGTCGCGCCCGTCGCCAAGCAAACACCGCCTGGCACCACGACGCGCACGCCGTGCTCCCCGGCGAGCCAAGGGCCACTGCATTTTGTTCGCCCCCGATCGCGAGGCCGGGGCAGCGCGCTCGCCGCAGGTGCATGCGTGCGTGTGCGCCTTCGCGTCCTGGCCCGCAGCTAGCTCCAAAGCAGCAGGCGCGCCCCCGCCCCCCCGCACCAGCGCGGCGCGCATGCATGAGCGTCCGCGCATGCCTGCCTGCCGCCCCGCGTCCCGAGCCGAGTTCCCCAGCTAATATCCAGCGAGCCGGCCTGTTCCCGAGCGGCTGATTCGTTTGCGTTGCCCACTGCCGGGGCCATGGATCAGCACCGGAAGAGCAGCCTCAGGTCGTACGCGTCCAACGCCTCGTCCCGGTCGGGGTCCTTCGACTTCGATCACGACCAGGACAAGGAACGCGCCGGCCTGACCGGCGACGGCGACCGCCGGGAGGTCGTCGTCAAGATCGACGCCGAGCCGCACTCGCCGGTCTCCCTCCACGCGCCCGGCGGCGTGTCCAGGCACAGCTCCGCGGTCAGCACGCCGCGGGCCGGCGGCTCGGTGAGCATTCTCGCGCCGTCTGCGTCCGGGTCGAGCGCGTCGACCTCCAGCGCCGGGGGCGACGCGTCCCGCTCAGGCGACTCGTTCAGTTTCAAGAACCGCCCGCCGCAGTCTCCGGCCAGCGGGGAGTCCAGCGAGGATCCGCCGAGCCGCCTCATTGGCAGCTTCCTCCGGAAGCAGGCGGCGGCTGGCGGCGAGCTGTCCATCGACCCCGACTTCGATGTGGACGAGATGAGAAGGCCACCACGCGCGTCGACATCTGCCAACGCCTCCAGGGAGCTGCGCGTCTCGTTCCAGGACCCCCGGAAACGGTTCTCCCCGTCCACGTCGACGGCGTCCTCCTCCTCCTACGACGCCGGCGACAACCGGAACCAGAGCACCATCGACTTGGACACTGCCGAGGTGCTACGCTGCACGTCGACGTCCACCGGTTCCTCCCTGCTGGCGCGCAGCAAGACGCGATCGAGGCTAATGGACCCCCCGCCGCCGTCGACGTCGAGCGCCCCCGCCGGCGAGGGGGATCCCCGAAAGTCATTTGTCTCAAAGGGGCTGCCGCCCAAGTCCGGTCAGCTCCGGTCGGGTCTTATCGGCAAGTCGGGGCTCATTGGCAAGTCGGGGCCCATCGGCAAGTCAGGTGGCTTCGACGATGAGGACGACGACCCGTTCGTGGACGAGGGCATGACCTCGGACTTCAAGCGCGACACCATGGACTGCCTCCTCATCATGGAGTGGGTCAGCCTGGTGGTCATCGTGGGCGCGCTCATCTGCAGCGTCACCATACCCAGCCTGTCCAGAAAGAAGCTCTCGGGGCTCCACCTCTGGAAGTGGGAGCTCCTCGTGCTCGTGCTCATCTGCGGCCGCCTCGTCTCAGGCTGGGTGATCCGCATCGCCGTCTTCTTCGTCGAGCGCAACTTCCTCCTGCGGAAGAAGGTGCTCTACTTCGTCTACGGCGTGCGCCGCGCCGTGCGGAACGTGCTCTGGCTCGGGATCGCGCTCGTGTCCTGGCACCTCCTGTTCGACAAGGACGCCAAGCGGGAGACGCACACGCTGGTGCTGACCTACGTCACCAAGGTGCTGTGCTGCCTGCTCGTGGCCACCGTGATCCGCCTCATCAAGACGCTGCTGCTCAAGGTGCTCGCCTCGTCCTTCCACGTCTCCACCTACTTCGACAGGATCCAGGAAGCGCTCTTCAACCAGTACGTCATCGAGACCCTCTCCGGCCCGCCGCTAGTGGACGAGAGCCGGATGATGGCTGAGGTGCAGAGGCTCCAGAGCGCGGGAGCATCCATCCCCAGTGAGCTCGAAGCGACAGCGATGCCGGGCAAGTCTGGGCCACCCAAGAGTGGGCGCCTCACGACGGTCGCGTCCAAACGAGGAGGAGCAGGAGGGATCAGCAAGCAGCTGCATAGGCAGAAGACCGAGCTCCATCTGGATGACGGCATCTCGATTGACCAGCTTCACAGGCTCAGCCAGAAGAACATCTCTGCGTGGAGCATGAAGAGGCTGATGAAGATCGTCCGGTACGGGGCGCTGACAACGATGGACGAGCAGCTCAAGCATGCAACGGGCGAGGACGAGCTGGCGACAGAGATACACAGCGAGTACGAGGCCAAGGTTGCTGCCAAGAGAATCTTCCAGAACGTCGCCAAGCCTGGATCCAAGTGAGAATTCGACCACTTACTAGCACATCTCTTTGAAATTTAAATCTTTGGCGGACATTTGTATATCCAAGTAATTAACATACTGTTTGGAGCATCATGGCAGCCTTTGTGATTCAGTTCTGAATTCTGAACCTATTGCAGGCACATATACCTGTCAGACTTGATGCGTTTCATGAGGCAGGAAGAAGCTTTAAAGGCGATGGATCTTTTCGAAGGAGCGCAGGAGCACAACAGGGTCAGCAAGAGGTCACTCAAGAACTGGGTGGTAACGATCTTAGACTCAAGAACTCCTCTTATCGATGCATCTCTCAGGGGGGAAAATAAAATTCGTGGTGCTTACTGAAGATTTCGAATCGCTGTCGTCTGAATGCTGTAGGTAAACGCGTTCAGAGAGCGCAAAGCTCTTGCCCTGACGCTCAACGACACGAAGACGGCAGTGAACAAGCTGCACCAGATGGCCAACGTTGTGGTCGCGGTGATCGTGCTTGCGCTCTGGCTTCTCATCCTGGGGATCGCGACGTCCAAGTTCTTCGTCTTGCTCAGCTCGCAACTTCTCGTGGCGGTGTTCATGTTTGGGAACACTCTCAGGACCATCTTCGAGGCGATCGTGTTCCTCTTCGTGATGCATCCTTTCGATGTCGGCGACCGATGCGAAGTTGATGGAATGCAGGTTACTACTAATTCTCGTTAACGCACTATCTTATCTGCAATATAAGAAGGAATTGCTTGGCACCAGCTGATGAGGAATTTGCATCGTCAGGTGGTGGTGGAGGAGATGAACATCATGACAACGATCTTCCTCCGATATGACAATCTCAAGGTGTATTATCCAAACAGTCAGCTAGCCCAGTTACCGATCATGAATTACTACAGGAGTCCTGACATGGGAGATGCGGTGGACTTCACAGTTCATGTCGCAACACCAGTGGAGAAATTGACCCTAATGAAGGAGAGACTAATGCAGTAAGTACTACTAATGCCTTTTAATTAACCTTATATATATGAATTTCTCGAAATTAGAAAACGTTCGTTCTGCTATTACGGCTGCTGTAATGTACTAGTAATAATCATGCCATTATTTATTTAAAAAAAATTCAGTTACCTTGACAACAAGAAGGAGCATTGGTACCCTGGCTCCATGGTGGTCCTGCGCGACGTGGACGACACGAACAAGCTTAAGGCCTCCATCTGGTGCCGCCACACGATCAACTTCCACGACATGGGGCTGAGGTTCGAGCGGAGAGAGCTGCTGCTCCAGGAGATGATCAAGATCTTGAGAGACCTCGAGATCGAGTACCGGATGCTGCCGCTCGACGTCAACGTCCGGAACGCGCCTACCATCCAGTCCTCGAGGATGCCGTCGACATGGACGTTTAATTACTGAGATGAGATTTTTTGCTGGATACACATCAGATTTTGTTATGAGATTGTTTTGCTAGAGGTAGTAGTTCCTGAGTGAGTTGAGCTGTGACAGCGTGCTGAGACGAGAGGCAACAGGTCTTGCTGTCGCTGCAGCCATCACTTGTGCTTTCCCTGTAGTTATTGTGTTGGTTCCTACTCCATAGTTTAATTTGGTGCTTATGATAAGTGAACTTCTTCTGCTACAGAGAATAATGTTGATTATCTAGCTTATTTAAAATACTGAATTTCTGAAGTTATTACATCAAAATATGCCATGCCTGTTCTCGAAACAAAGGTATTGGTTTCTGTCAGTCGAATATGGCAACTGTTCTGCAGAAACAGACCTGACGGAGTGACGGGAACGCAATGTTGAACACAACTGAAAACACAACAATCATCAGATATGGCGCCTTTTATGTCACCTATTGTTGCTCTCCCTTGGCCGGCCGTGTCCGGAGCAGCAGCTGCCGGGAGCGCACGCGCACCTGCAGCCTCACGAGCACCTTCATGCACCGGATGGCGACGTTGGCCTGTTTCCGCACGTACGCCTGCAGCTTCACCAGGCTCCTCAGGGCGCGGAACGCCTGCCTCGCCTGATCAAACCAAACGGATCGATCGACTTCAGAGCCTCAAGTTTTAAGCAAGCAGAACAGCATGTTTAGCGTGCGCTGCGTACCAGGTGGCCGCGGAAGTAGGCCTGGAGCCCTGGATGGTGGCGGCCGCAGCGCGCTCCCAGAGAACTCCTGGTTGGCAGCTCCGGGTGCCTGGATGGGGGCGGCATCTGTATCTTTTGCAGGCCTCGGTTCGACAGCCCTGGTCGTCATTCCGCAGGGGGAAGACCGCGCGAAGACACGGTTCATCCCTCGCAGGCGCAGCCACCGGCGACGGCGAGGCGGTGGCGTCTCGTGCAGCTCCACGTTTGCGCCGCGACTAAACCGCGCGGCGCCGGATGGCCTGGTGCGGTGGAAGAAGCTCTGCTTATTAGCGCCGTCCGTACCACCGTGGAGGCTGTCATGGCGGTGCCGAGGTTACCCTTTGCGATGGCGCGTGCCGAAGCGCCAAAGAAGGCGTCGGAGGAGCGTTTCCATGTGGCTATCGATATGGTGGCGGTGCCTGTAATACAAGACACTTAACCCATCGTACTTGAGTTCATATAAATTTGGTAGTCCATCGAGTATTATGAAGGATCTCGAATCAATCAATATATAAGCTAAGATCGTATATAATTCAACGTACAAGCCACATGTTACACAAGTTCACAAATAATTTGTCATACATCAAAGTTCCGACACAGTTATTACAACATCAGTTTAGCAATAGCGGAAGCAACATAGTTCTGAACGACATCAACAATAGTTTAGACACATAGCCAGTTTCACAGTCATCTTCAACAAAAGCACAAGGATGAGATGATATATAGAATGACCATGCCCATGGTCCTATTCCTCATCCACTGCAGGAACAAAATAGTTCTTACAGTAGCCGTGGTACATCACGTTATCTGCAACAATAGGAAAATAAACCTTGAGTACGAGAAGGTACTTAGCTAAGTTAGACTTACCCGTTATAAACCAAAAATAAGAGACACCAATGATCATGCAAGGCTTATAAGTGGAGGTGGTTGACATCCTTTGCCTACAATCCCATATTTATCTAGTATCTTTTAACTTTTGAATGATATGTTTATTATTCTTGTTCTATTCTAGATTAGTATCTATCCAATGTCAAACATGTTGTATACCATTAAATCATCACAATAGTAATCATATCAAGTTGAGCATTTTCATAATCCACATAACCAACACTTTCATTAATTACTACGATGAGGGAGCTCATGTTAGGTTCTCACTATCCGGAAGAGACGACGATTCGAATCGATTCCTATCCAGCTGGGGAATTATTCCTAACACACACCCATACTCCCCCGTCAAGGTCGCATCGGGTCACCTTTGGTATAACTCAGATCCAAATCACGGGTAAGACCAGCGCCGCACCCTCAAAGATACTACCAATCTACCAACAAGCTCGGGACTCGAACCCGCCCTTGGACTTACGCCATTGGCTCTCCGCACATCCTTACTGTCTCTAGGGTGCGCACTTTAATTGCTCGTGTCCCCGGCCTGAGTTGAGCTACTCGGCTTCGCGGTCGAAATGACTTATCCGGCTAACTATGTGAGAGGCATGCGTTCAACATGACAAGAGGGCCTACAATGACCGGTCCTTAAACGACACAGACAGAATCACTATAAGTCACCACACCTAACATATAAGATTCCATCCGTCTCCAATGGTTCAACATCATCAGATTATATTCCACGATAGCACAATATAGCCAACCGTGATTAAGTCACCACCTATAGCTCGCAGGTGATAGAAAATCACCGACTTCATCGGTCTAAGCATGGCTAAGTATAATAGTCGATCCTGGACCTACATGGGGTTCAAGATAGATATTTCTAGATAAGGAAAGTACATACAACAAGTGGTTCCTTTCAACTCTTATAACATAATGCATCAAACATAAATGACTTAAGTAATATCTTGTAAAGCATGGGAGACTTAGAATACTCCGGGGCTTGTCTTTTACAAACGTGGTCAGCTAGTGGTCAGGGCACTCTAGGAGATGATCAACTTCAGGCTCACCTTCACCTGGAGCTTCTTGGTTCTGAGCTTCCTGGTTCTCTTCTTGTGGATTAATTTCGAGTTCCACCAACGTGATTTCTTCCGCTGCACCTATTGCATGCATATGAATAAAGTAAGTATCATGAATGCATAAAAAGAATTGTGAATGATATGACATTAGAACATGCATGATTCTATGCTGATGATTATATCAAGTTACTTAGATGATAACCAAGTGATATTCTTATTTACTGAGTAGGTGCATATCTCTTCTCTAGAAATTTCAAGAATCCGTACTAAGTCCATTTCTGGATCATAACACAGCAGCTACAAGTTTAGATCAAAACTAGAGTTTTACTCAACCAAATATTGTGATCTAGGACTTTCTAGAAAGCTTACAAAATTTCCTATAACTTTCATTTAATCACCAAAAGCTTATTCAACCTCTATCCTAGTTAAAATAGGTAAACTTTCTAGCTCTATCCAGAAATTCCAGAGTGTAAGCATTTCGGGAGACCAACTTTTAACAGCCATAACTCATAAACCATTTGGCCTATTGCCCTAAAATTTTGACACAAGCAAGATAAATAAGTTCTCTACACCTTTGTTATTAACTATTTTTACAACAAATCTCATCTTGCCAATGCAATTCACCAAGTGACAGAATCTGTCCAAAACAACCTCTATGATGGAATTATAGAGCAATAATATTTTCACTGCAAATAAGCATTCAACATTGGACATCACCAATTGCACCAACAGTTTATAGACCTCAAATACACTCTAGAAAACATAATGGTCAAGCCCGATTTATTTATTTAAATGTCTTTATTAATTTAATTAGATAATTAGGTGAAATAACAAACATATATCAAATATGCACAGTAATTTCTCACAAAATTACAGTAGCTTCTAAGTGCTCCCAATAGGTTACTATATAAATTTTATATCATTTGAACATGTATAACATCCTCTATAAAAATGACAAGCTAGCAAGGTTTATTTTAATAAAAATAGTTACCCCTATAGAAAATTGTCAAGCAACAGATTTTATATTTTTCTTAGCTTCATCCTAGTACCATAACACTGTACAAAAATTTGCATTGCAATATGTTACATGTTTTTATCCTTATGAATTTCCTCATAAAACATTATTTATTAAAAGATAAATAGAAATATCCTACTCCAATCAAGTTTACTGTCAGTTTAATATTTTTCCTAGCTAGATCATGTCAATACAAACTCAACAAAATTGGAATCACAATTTTTGCATATAACAAACTCAAGTTATGTATTTTTCAAGATAGAAACCATTTAAAAAGTATTTATCTAGCTACATTTTATTCACCTTGAAAAATACCAGAAATAGTGCATTTAATATTTTTATAAAATACTACACTTCATGAAGAATCCAATAAAATTTGGTTCACCAAAATTGGACACTCTAGATATGAATTTTTGAAACATGCACTCAAATCTGAAAACATAAATCAGAAATTCAAACCATCACAGACTGACAGTTGGGGCCCGCACGTCAGACACACAAAAACAGAGCACGGCGGTTGATCGGCGAGAGTTCGCCGTCGGTGAGGTTTCCAACGGTAGCATCTACACCACTGCACTCTACATGTCGAGCCGCGTCGGTAAGTGTGCTCGGTTTGCCCAGAAGCTCACCAGAAGTAGCTCGTCGGCGGTAATGGCGGACAACAGTGGTCGCGCGGTGGTACACTGGTGTCCTTCGGCCACCATATGCTCTGGTGAGGTGCTCTACAACTTCACAGTAACCTATCGGAGCTAACCTAGGTGGCTAGAGTTTTGGTGATGTGACAGCGAGCTTGGTCCGTGTGCGTGGCCACGCGGCGGCGCACGGTGCATGACCGTGCTCTCACCGTCTTAGCGAGATGGCGGTGGGAGAGAGGTCTCCATCATGCCGTTAACTAGACCTAGGGTTACCCTACCAAAGATGCGAGAGGATAGAGGGATACGGTCGACTAGCTCGACGGCGACGAGCTCCTGTGCCACGACGACAATGGCGGCCGTGCATAGAGCGGTGACCCGTTCCGGCACCGACACACGGCGACGTCATCCCCAGATTTAGCCTAAGCTACAAGACTCTAATAGGGTGCTGGAACAAAGGAGATGGGTGTGCGGGACAATGGAATGTCCAGGCCACAGTGTGCCACAAGTGCGGCAGTGCTTCGGTGATGGCGTGGTGGCGGCGAAGCGAAATGCAACCTTACCAAGGCATGATGTGAGGTAGTAGTGGTTCGGGGAGGTAGAGGTGGAGGTGGTGAAGCTGCTGGCGAGCAAGATTGGATGGTGGTGCAGCAACGGCGGCAAGCGGGCATGGCAGAGCGACGGTGATGGCGCGGCAGCGCTGTGCTCCACTTTGCTCAGGCGTGGGCGAGAGACGAGCACGGTGCGAGAGTGAAATGGAGCGAGCAGCAGAGGCACGCGACTTATCTTTCTGTGTTGGCCTAACCAGCCAGGCCAGCACCGGTGTACGACCGCCACGCGATGCGCCTAGCCTACCCTTAGTCGGCCACTGACAGCGGCGTCAAAACGGCATCAGGTCCGGATGAACATGACTAACAGAGCTAATTCACGCGATTGTCACTCCTAAACCATTCGTCTTTTGCAAAAACTTCTTTAACATGAAGCATAGAGCTACACGAGATCTACAACTTTGATTAAATTAGTTCAGTCTAGATCAGTCTAGTTTATAAACTATAGTGCGTCAAACATAGGTTCATTGAAACGGTAAACCACCTCAAGACTTGGAAAATTTCCATGTCAAAAACAATAATTCTATTGCTACTTGTGGACTGCTTTTGAGTATGCTATGCACCGAATTAGGTCTTGATCCAAAAATAAAAGTTGTTACTCTAGTTAAGTACTACAACTTTGCTTAAGGGTGCACTTCCATGCAAAGTCTCTAGCGTATAGTTCAACTTAGATCAAACATGCAACTTGAAAATGATAACTTAAACTATAACCATGACTTAGAGGTCAAATTGGTCCAAGTCATGAATACAAAAGTTATTCCATATGACATTCTAAGCATGTTAAAAGTACTCCTAGGGTCCCACACACATTTTATACATTGGTTAGTTACATGTAAACCCTAGCATATGTAAAGTATTTAGTGACAAACAGATGAGATATAAGCAATTATAGAGATAATATTTGAGATGCTCATGCTCATGAATGATTAATGATGCTTGTGCTCATGCAATCCTAATGCCAAATGCATACTTAACACCTAGGGTGTTACAGTGCCAGTGCCTCAAGGCAGAGATACGAGTCGACGTGGGGCTTTTCAATTTCAAATAGTACGCCACGGATTTGGCTGCAAGGGAACGTGGCAGGATGAAACATAGCGATGAGTTGTGCTATATCTTAAATTGATTGATGATGTACCATTTTTTATACACATTTACTCGTCTGTAGGTATCTAAAATTTTGTGTTTCCACCAGTCGACGTTCTCGGGCGTTGTCGATCGAATATTGATGATCCGGATTGTCCATCTTCTTCCTGGGTTTAGCCTTACTATTCATCTTCTTCCGTGGTTCAGGGTTCAGGGATTCCAATGGCGGTGGCTAGGGTTCTGGCTGCCCACACCCCACTCTTCTTCCTTAACTCTGGTGGGCTTAGAAGGGGGTTGGGGGAGGCAGTCCGGTTAGATAGTGGAGATGGTGGGAGGGAGGCTTAGGATCCTAGTGGCGTCGGAGATGGCCGGACTAGGTCGGGGTGGGGGCATCCATGGCCGGAGCTTGCCACAGAAGGAGGGAGAGGAGAAGAAAGCGGCCGCCACTGGCCCGCTAGGGTTTCGCCGGAGCTCCACGTCCGTGGGAGGACATTGCGATGAGAACGAGCGGAGCGTGACAGGAGTTAAAGGTGATTAACATTTTATCAAAGCATCACTAACTTGTGAGAGTGATGTACCCTTTTTATAAGAAAAACCCCGACATACAAGCCAGGAGTTTCAATTACTCTCCCCTTCCTAGAAATCAACTTCAAAGTTATATAATTTAAAAGTATTTTAAATTTAATTATTTTATAAAAACTAGCAAATATGTTTATATGTTGTGACAGAAGGGGAAGAATTATCAAACGTTCAAAAATGATAACAAAAATGGTACGTATTATATATTTATATTTAATCCTTTCAATAAAATTCAGAAGTTATGATTTATTGTATAATGACCACGCCATCTATAATATGTATAATCTGGGGTTTATTTGCTTTAGTTGTGAGAAGTAAAAAAAGCTGTTGTGAGCTATATTGTGGAAATGACGTAAGCTATTTGGCTATCTCCTGTCTCTAGCTCAATTAAAATAGTTGTGAAATAGCTCTCCATTTTCACCCATTTTGAAAGGCAGAAAGCCAAAAGTAAGGTCCAAGGTGCTTTCAAAACCGTACTACATGAAATTGACTTTTCTAAAAAAGCAGGTTTAGGTTTCACATGTTTGGTTGGTTGTTTATTTTTTTGGCAGCATAAGCACTTTTCATAAGCTCAACCAAACACAACCTTAATATTGGCAATACTAGGACAATGTACTATTAAGCTTTCAAATTAAAATGCAACCTTAAAACATTTTTTTCTTCCATAGCAAACCACAAAAATATTTATTCATAAATATAGCATAACTTTAATTTTTACAATTTAATATTGAGTTTTGTAATCTCATTTGAGGACTCATAAAAATATGTGTCGGGTTCATAAACCCGGGGTCCCTCATGGACCGGCTTCCCAACAAAGGCTCGGCCCAGCAGGCAACGTTGCAAATGACGCACAACTCATGGGCTGACCCAAATACCTAAACAACAGGTCAGAAGGGTGATCCAATCACTAACCGGAAGGCCTGGCCGAGGAGGAACAATGCCCGTTTTTGACTCCAGCCCACCTCTCCAACCGGAGCGCTCATTTCGGTCTCTAGCCCGCCTCCGGACGACCTCTCCGACCGGAAGGCCTGGCCGAAGCACTAGTTTCGACTTCGACCTACGTCTCCAACTGGGGATGCACCAAACCCCTGCTCACTGCTCTTCTCCAACTGACGCATTCAGAGCCAACTGGGACCAACCGACCGGGAACGCCCGCTCGGTAAGGACCAGGAAACAGACGAAGAAAGTAGGGTAGGGCGCACAAGTCAAACCAGAATACCAGGGACCGTACCATGTACACCTACAGAAAATAGTACTCTATGACCTCCCTGGTGCGACAGAACCCAAGCAGTGTTGTAGGGGCCGACATTTTCCCCTACAGTATTGTGGGCGCCATTAACTCCCATACGGTAAGGCTCCCCCCACATGCCTCTAGGCATCGATAGTGTTGTGGACGCCGGCATTGACCATACCGGGTGAACATGGTAAAACCCCTTGCATGCCTCCAAGTATCAATAATGTGGGAGATGTCGATGTCTGCCATACCCGAAGAAGACAACACAACCTCCCATGTGCATCTGACATTCAACAGTATTGTGGGCGCCTACCATCATCTTGTACCCGCCGACGTGGGCAGCAAGACTTAGCAGCATACATACTTTCTCCCTCTCACTTGTAAGGTCATCCCATTCATCTATAAAAGGGGATGAGCTCTCTTCCAATAGGTTGATTAGATCGATCAAGTTCACTTGTACACAACAGCAGAACCACCAGGTTCAAACCACGAGCAAATGCTCGAACACTTAGCACATAGCAAGGCTCCCATCGCTCTTGGTCCTTCTAACCAGAGTCCGACCAAACCTCTTGTACCCCCCATCTTTCTCCCTCTCGTTTGTAACCCCACTGCAAACTTCGAGCACCTAGGCTCAGGAATAACGTCACCGACCAAATCAAACTGGACGTAGGGCACATTGCTTGAACCAGTATAAACCCTATTTCATTGAGTGCTAGGCCACCTCCGATCATAATATACAGCAAAACTATAAATATTTATGTATTGGTCACTTTATGCACTGATAGTTGGCGCCGTCCGTGGGGAAGATGATGTACGTTCAACACTTTTGGTCATCGAATGGCCCACTTTTCTACCACCTTTGCCATGGCGGGCTCAAGCGATATGACTCGCTTCGGCTCACTGGAGTTTTCCGCACTCCCACCTATTGGGATGTGGGTTCCACCCATCTTCAAGCTATCCTAGGCCTTCCTCTTTGGAAGCCTAGACTTTGTCGCCGACCGGCTCGGCGTACTACACCTCCGCGAGGAGGCACTCGTTCCAGCACCTGTTGGAGGGGCATCCTCCATCGGCTTCGGGATGCACGATGACTTCAACGATGAGGCACCTGCGCTTCATTCTGAGGAAACTCTCTGCTCAAACCCCGTTGTGAGTAATGTACATGCTATTATTTACTTGCTATTCTCTATCTTCTACCGATTATTCAGAGGGACCCTATTGTCCGTGCCACGACCTCCATGTGACCGGTTCCCCTACGACCTCACGTCCCCCATGGATGCATACGCCCGAGGGCTCCAAAGGGTGCCGGTGCTGCCCCCTCTCACGTTCAAATTCGTGGGGATGGCGAGCTATGCTCCCACCTGTTTCCTCGACCTCATGGATGACGATGTCGAGAGTGACGGCTCTAGCATTGGCTATGTGGCACCTAGCCACCGTCCATCTCGGGAGTGCACTATGGCGGATGCTCTAGGATAGCCACTGGTGGTAACGGAGTCCTTACAGACTCACACCCCTCTAGACCCTCGTGCAGAGACCCTCACGCTCACATGGGAGCATGACGAGGAGCTACGACAACAGCGGCTGAACTAGCCGCTAACTACGCCAGCATGCTCGGCGCACCACACTATGCCCTGTGCACATAAACCAATGAGCGGCACCTGGGGTCATGCCCGTCGGGTCTAGCGCAACACCATAGACAGGGGGAACAATCCCCCATAGTTTGCTCGAGTCAATCAGAACATCGCCGCTGTGGCAATGCTTCAGCGTGGCCTTCCCAAGTCGAATGACCCCTAGGAATAGTTGATCCACCAGAAGCTCTGGGCACTAGTGAAGACCATCGCCATTCAATAGGCAGAGAGCTCTGCATCGCACACCGACTCGTGGCCTCTCTCCCCACCAGGGGAGTGGGGACACACCAGATGAATCGCTCCACTCGCTCACCGCTATAGCCACTGAGCGCGGCACAGGAGGCCACATCTGTGCCTCGTCTTGACATGGCAACCGCTCTACACCGACCGCCTATACACAAGCAGCTCGAGATAAACCATGACGCTCACATTAGCAACTAGAGTCCTAGCCCAGATGGCCTGGGACCACGAACCTTTGTTCGACGCATCTAGAGAGCACCGCTCTCACAGTGCTCCAATGGAGGCCGAGGCAAAGGCTAGGCCAAGCACCAGGATCAGGACAAGGGCCCCTCCATATAGAGGGGAAAAAGAACAGAAAAGATCACCACCGACCGGCCAACTTCGTGTTGGTCGCCATGGCTGATCACATGGGCAAGCAACCCTAGCAGGACCTTCTAGGCCACTTCCGCAAGCTCATGGAGAGCCTATGCACCAACCATGCCTACCCCATCAAACACCTCTACAAGGACTGCGAGCTCCTCAAGCGCCTTCTACGACAGGCCAGCGGGCCAAAGGAAGAAAAAGGTGAAGAAGCAACGGCCAAGAAAGGGAGCGTAGCGGGCAAGGATCCGGATGACTAAAGGTCGAGGTGATCCAACCAGACGCCTACCGACTGAAGGACAACAACGACAACGTTCTCACCAGCACTTGGAATAGCTATGTTGTTTCTTCCCATAAAATTCAGTCTTATCATTGTTTACTTAATGTTTGCTTCTATAAAAGCGCCTCGACCTGAACACTTTCGGCCCGAGTCACTCAGGGGATCCACGAGGGTGCACTACTACCTCTCTTTTCATTTACTGTCATATGGTAAAAATCCTTCGTACCCGAACAGAAGGGTAGTTCGTTCCTTTAAATTGCCTTACATAGCTTTGCTTTAAAATATTCCGACCGATCGCACCCCGTCTCTACCTACGGTTACAAGCAGCTGAGCCTCGCGGGCCACGCCTAGGCTCCTAAGGTTGCAACCTATGGGATGAACGGGCAAGTACAAAAAAGAAAGAATAAAAAATAAAATTATGCTAAGGTAAAACTAAGGAATGAAAGGGACAAGCTTCCCCAAACGGAGTGACTTCATCACAAAAAACAAAACCGATTGTAGTCATTGAGTACACAAGAACGTTTACATGAGGGCTCTCCCATGAACTTAAACTTTTTACATCTGCTAAACTACTTATATTTTCTAAGCTATTGGGGCTGCTCGGCGGCATCTGCTGTTAGTGCGACCGGCGAAGGCACGGGCTGCTCACTCCCTGGCTGGACGACATTCGGCTCAGTTGAAGGTGGGGCAATGTCCTCTTCTGACCTAGGCTCTACGCCATCCGTAGGCTGAGCGACGTCCCCCTGATGCACGCTTTCGACCATGTCCTCACGGCGGGCATCCATCACCCACTGCGTAGAGACTTGCTCTGCCACCAACCTTGTGTGCGGCAGCAAGCTCTCAGCGAGCGATTGGATGTCCTCTGTGCTCAAGTCGTCGGCATACCCGCTGCAGATAGTGGCAAAGTCCAGGTTCAGGTGGTAGGTCGCCACCAAAGTCAACACCCCTGACACTCCATAGAATTGTCCGTATGTGATGAGGGCCTAGACTTGATCTGGAACCTCCTCCAGCTGGATGGTGGGCGCGCTAGTACATGGTGCCGACCCGAAGACCTCCAAGATGACAAGCAGGGCAACATTGCGGATCTGGTCAAGTTCCCCCTTGAGAGCACGTCGCTCCTCAAGGGACTTGGCTAGTGCCTCCGCATTCTAGCCAAACGTCACCTTGGCCGTCTCTAGGTCCCGCTCCAACGACTCCACCTTTTCGCCTAGCTCTGGAAGAAGGGCGATAAGCTCAGAAACAAGCTAAAGGAAGAAACCAACATGACAAAAAATAGAAAAGGTACATACCAAGGTAGAAGTTCTCGAGGGCGGAGAGTCCCTCTACCTACCGAGCCACCTGCTCACGTAGCCAGGTGTTCGCCACCTCTGTCCCCATCACCTGGCTCCGAAGCGTGAGCACTTCCTGGTCTACCTCTGACCGGGCCTTTTGCTCTGACTCCAGGGCCTTTTGCATCGACTCTAGGGCGTTCCGCTCTGACTCCAGGGCGTTCCACTCTAACTCAAGGGTCTCTAGGGATTTTTGGAGCGCCACCTCGGTGTTCGCTAGGGATTTCCATAGCATCACCTTAGTCTTTGCCTGGTGGGCCTTCGCCGCCTTAAGCCCCCACTCGACGGTGGTCGCCTACTCCACTGCACACTGCTCCTCCACCCGCACCGTAGTCACCTCAGTTGCCCGGTCCTAGGACTCGCGGCAGGCTAACTCCAGCTAATGCTCAAGCTCGGCCATCCGGGCATGCTCCATCTAGAGGGAACAGGACTTGTGGGACGACATCTCCTACAGACCCTGTGAAAATGAGAAGTAAGCATGATGAGGCAACCAACATGAGACTAAGAGGTCAAGGATAAGCATGGGAAAACTCACCTTCATGGTGAGCTATAGGTTGACCTTGACCAACTGCTGGATGGACTTAACCTGCTCCTAGGCATCCTCAAGCTTCACCGATAGCTTGGTGAGATCGGACTCCATGGTGAGTCCTCTCCCTCTAAGGACATCCAAGAGCTGACACTCCTAGGAATCCTAAAGGACGAATCGAACCTTTGATGGATCCTCAGGGAAGGGCCACTCTAGGTCACCCTCCTCTAGCCTATCGGAGGGCCCAACCTCCGACCGAACCACCGCTAGCTCCCGTGATGGCATCAGTAGCTCCACCACATCGTCCGCTTCATCATCGGAAGGGATCTCCATTACCTCAGTTCCACGGGCCACCGACGGGCGTTTTGACTCTGTCTCAGCCGCATCTTCCTCTGGTGCATTCACCTCCGACCGTGAGGGTGAGCTATGCAGTCCTCCGCCCAGCAAGGCAGGGAGCTTGGTCTCCCTCTCCTCTTCCACCGTAGCTGGTGGATGAGGGGCCACATGGGACACCTTCGGTGAAGCCTCCACCATCACCAACGGGATTGCTGCTAGCACTAGCGCCGCCGTTGTTGCTGTACTAGCAACCGACCTAGGGAGCCCCACCCTCGGAAGGGAAGGACTCACCACCACCACCATGTTCCCCCCACCGGCCGCCGCTTGCCGCGGTGCGCTGTAGGGTGGGCCTCCAAACCTCCTGCACAAAACTTGGGGCGATGCTCAACCCCATCAGTGTCCAGCCATTGTAAAAAAGTATAAGTTAGTCATACTCCAAAAAGGACTCAATAGCAGGAACGAAAAGAAACAAAGAAAAATATATCAGGAGGTAAGCGGCACGACTCTGAAACCAAGACAAGACGTCGATGGGCCCGTAGGGCGAGGACCACTCCCGGGCTATGACCCGCGCCCCCTCACTTCAACCGAAGGTGGAGTCATCCCAACCGGCTCCTGTCCGGCCTGTGGGTCACCATGACCTTTGGCTCACGACACACCGATCAGAGCAGTAGGCGAGGGATCCTCCCGCTGTGAGTCACGTGCTGGCACTGGTCTCGGCAACACGTGGGTGCAAGCCCGCTCCTCTGACCACCTGGCTTGCTCAGCCATGCTTGTGGTAGGTGGGGATGAGACCGGCGATGCCACCGAGGGGTGCGGTGACCGCATCCGCTTCGCCTCCCGTTCACCGGAGGCGTCCACGCTCGCCGCATGCTTCCTCGGCACAGGAACCATGGTGCACCTCTCCACCTCCTACTCATTGCTAGTAGACATCGCTGTAGGGTCATGACGCTCCGTCGAGGTCACAATGATCTCCTGGCTTTCCTCCTCCTCAGAGAAAATTATGTCATCCACCTCTGTGGGATCCTCCGACTCAAGCTCTGACTCGACGTCGCTCTTATTTTCCCCGGCCTTCATGCGTCGAGTGATCTCCTTCTCCTTCTCATACTTCTACCGAGCCACCTTGGCTTTTTTCTTCTTCCTAGCATCTGTCGCCTCCTTCTAGGTGGCCTGTCGAGCCGCGCCCTCTGGCCCCTTCGGAAGGTGCGGACAGGAGTTGTAAGCTTCAAGTCCCTACAAAACAGGTGACTCAAAATAAAAAAGTAGGAAAGCAAAGGGGAAAAGAACACGTAGTAAAGAGAGGGGAGCATACCAGTTTGGACACCACCAAGGCATTGAGAGGTCCGGGCTTTCCATCAACCTTCTCTTTGGGCTTCAGCTGCAGCACCCAATCAAGGCGACTCCAGACCTCATCATTCGGCAGCTCCTCCAGCGACGCATGATCGAGGTCCAACGAGCCATCATACCTCCACATCGGTCATGCCCTCTCCACCAACGGAGTGACCCGATGGTGGTAGAGGGTGTGGAACACCCGCACCTCGTTAAGGCCGCACCACACGAGCTTCTGGAGCTCTGCCTCGATGATCTTCACCTTCTTCTTCTCCCAATGGGAAGGGCCCCATGACCAACTTTCCCGCCTCTCCAGCCTTCTACCGGTGAACGCTAGGAATGGAGCCTCCATCGGGTTCCTGATATAGAACCACTCCCTGTGCCATCCCCGATTGGAGTCACAAGGGAGGTACGCGGGATACGAGCCCCCCGTGCTTGATTTCTTTTGTAGGGCGAAGCCCCCCACCGACATGGCCTTAGACGGATCCCCCACCAACAAAGTTCGCCCAGAGAATAGCTGCCGGAAGAAGTCTGTGTGCGGCTCCATTCCGAGGAAGGCCTCGCAGACGGTGACGAAGCCAGCGATTTGCAACACCCCTGTTGGATTGAGGTGCTGCAGCTCAAGACCCCACTCATTGAGGAGCCTGCACAGGAACTAATGCACGGGGTATCCTAACCCTTGCTCATGGAAGGCTAGAAAGGAAACCACCTCGCCGAGCTGATGTTGCAGGAACTCCTCCCTCCCATGAGCCCTCCAGTGCACCACCAACTTCGGCGGTAGAAACCCCTTTATAGCGAAGGCCTCTAGCACCGACTCCCTCACAGCGGATGACCTCTAGTCCGACATTTCGCTTTGGGTTCGTGAATGAATTTGTGAGTTTTCTCCTCTCCCTCGCTCTCTCTCTTTTCTCTCCTAGGAACCGCCACGGCTCTCAAACGCTCTCGGCAAGAAGGAAGATGAGAAGAGGCGGCAGATGAGGAATAGGTAAAGGAATGGGGCAAAAAGCCTTCTCCCTTCTCCTACTTAAGGAAAAGGATGCAGTAGTTAGGGAAGGCACGCCGATCGGGGAAAGGCGAAACGACAGGCGAAAAAACCTCTCCCTTCCCCATTTAATGCAGATGGAATACAATGGGACGTGCCCTGACTGATGAGACGTGCCCTGCCCGACAGAATGGCGCCTGATCAGACGAGACGTGGCCTAGGTATGGCCCACCACTACTACACGCTGGGCGCAAGAATCAAAGCGCCACCACGCGCAGGCGGCTCTCCGCTTCCCCAAGTGAGACTTGGAAAAATCCAAACAACGAGAT
Source organism: Miscanthus floridulus (assembly GCF_019320115.1). Taxonomy (NCBI): domain Eukaryota; kingdom Viridiplantae; phylum Streptophyta; class Magnoliopsida; order Poales; family Poaceae; genus Miscanthus; species Miscanthus floridulus. Next base: position 77,428,388 of record NC_089590.1, read on the forward strand.
CTCCGCCAGGAGTAGTGTTTTCCTAAACGCTAAATGGTAAACAGTCGGTCACCTACCGTTTAGCCATTATTCGGGCAAAACGTCCCATTAAATGGGCTAAATGGCCAATTAAACGGGTGATTAAACGGAAACGGCGCACCACCGTGTAGCGTTTACACGGTGTTTAAACGGGCTAAACGACCGTTTAGGTGAACAGTGGCCAGGAGAGACAATCGGGCTTCCTAAAGTCGATCGAATGGCTTAGGTAAGGAGCAAAAGAACGCCCCATATAGGCCATGCCGACTCCATCATGAACGACGAGCACGGGTCCCGGTCGGATATTTCTGATTGGAGCTCTCCAAACCCCGTCACTCGAGTCATCAAGGTAACACTACCGACCCCCACTATTTCTTTATATAATCATTCTTACATTCATACACACAGTCATTCCATACGCCCATGCCCCCCGAATCATTCGGGCCCTGAATCGCCCGGGGGCTCAGGAACTAAAGCATCGCACATGCGGCGAAATGCATCACGACGCTCCGTGTTGCATCACAACGCTCTGTGTTGCATCACGAAGCGGCAGTTGCCTCATTCAACATGAGCAACGACCGACCAGGGTTCGAAGGTCGGTCCACGAAGGGCTTAAGGCCGCCCCACGTCAAACAGAGCCAGGGGAGAAAATGTAGATGAGTCCCGTGCAGCCGTCACCCAGTCTACCCCAAAGCAGACAGGGTCATCTCAACCTTCTCATTCGATCCTAAACCTCTCGCCAAACTCACATAATCTCCATCGAGGGGAGGCCAGCAGGCCACCCGGGTCGATCTCCGGAACGACCCAGTCATCTGCCGGGTTGCAGGTAAAGGAGTAGCGGAATGTCACAAGAGAGCTATGCCGACCCCGTCATGAACGACGAACCTAGATTCCACTCGATCATACCTGTTAGCGTGCTCACCGAGCGCGTCACTCGAGCCCGAGCGATCGAGGCAAGCGACAAAGCTCAGCCCTCCGGTTGTGAGAAACCGAGGACAGGGCAACGCACAAAACTCAAATTGACCCCTACCAAGCCCAACGGGGCTTGGGGGCTCAAAACACCAATGCCTAGGTCTGCGACCCCAAACTCGCCTCATCCTCCGGCTACGCTTCGACTGCACACCAAACGCTTGGGTTTGCAACCCTAAACTCGCCCCATCAGGATCCACAACTCCGACTCACCTGATCCCATGACGTGCATCGACGCCAGGATCCACGAGCTCTATCTCATCCAATCCCTAAACTAATTGCCTTGACTGCGCGGTACTGCAACAATGCTAGGATCCACAACTCTGACTCACCCAATCCCACGGTGCGCACCGACGCCAGGATCCACGAGCTCCGTCTCAACCGATCCCTAAACTAACTGCCTCGATCCCATAGCATGCACCGACGCCAGGATCCACGAGCTCTGTCTCACTCGATCTCTAAAACTAACCACCTTAGCTGTGCAATGACACCTTGGTTGACGACTCCGTCTCGACTAAAAAACACGCACACACGCCCGCTGACAAAACCCCCAGGCAATCCTACTCGAATCACCTGGGGGCTCAGGGGCTACACCTACGGGTGCGCTCACGCGCACCCACTGACAAAACAAAACCTCCCCCGCTGGCAACACGAAACCCCTCCAAACGATTCTACCTGAATCGCCCAAGGGCTACATCCACGGGTGCGCTCACGCGCACCCGTCGTCAAGACAAAAATCCCCCAAATGATTGTATCTAAATCGCCTCGGGGCTAGGGGGCTCATGTCGGGTTCATAAACCCAGGGTCCCTCATGGACCGGCTTCCCAATAAAGGCTCGGCCCAGCAGGCAATGTTGCAAACGACGCACAACTCATGGGGTGGCCCAAATACCTAAACGACAGACTAGAAGGGTGATCCAATCACCGACCAAAAGGCCTTGCCGAGGAGGAACAACGCCCATTTCTGACTCTAGCCCACCACTCCGACTAGAGCGCTCGCTTCGGTCTCTAGCCTGCCTCCGGACGACCTCTCCGACCGAAAGGCCTAGCCAAAGCACTACTTCCGACTCCGACCCGCGTCTCCGACTGGGGATGCACCAAACCTTTGCTCGCTGCTCTTCTCCAACTGGCGCATTCAGGGTCGACTGGGACCAACCGACCGGGGATGCCCGCTTGGTAAGGACAAGAAAACAGACGGAGAAAGTAGGGCAGGGCGCATAAGTCAAACCGGAATACCAGGGACCGTACCCTGTACACCTGCAGAAATAGTACTCTACGACCTCCCTGGTACGACAGAACCCATGCAGTGTTGTAGGCGCCGATATTTTCCCCTACAGTATTATGGGCGTCATTAACTCCCATACGGTAAGACTCTCCCCACATGCCTCTGGGCATCGATAGTGTTGTGGGCGCCGGCATTTACCGTATCGGGCGAACATGGTAAAACCCCTTGCATGCCTCTAGGTATCTACAGTGTGGCAGGCGTCGTGTCTGCTATACCCGAAGAAGACAACACAACCTCCCACGTGCATCTGACATTCAATAGTATTGTAGACGCCTACCATCATCTTGTACTCGCCGGTGTGGGCAGCAAGACTTAACAGCATACGTATTCTCTCCCTCTCACTTGTAAAGCCATCCCATTCATCTATAAAAGGGATGAACTCTCTTCCAACAGGTTGATTAGATCAATCAAGTTCACTTGTACACAACAGCAGAACCACCAGGTTCAAACCACGAGCACACGCTCGAACAATTAGCACATAGCGGGGCTCCCGTCGCTCTCGATCCCTCTAACCAGAGTCCGACCAGACCTCTTGTACCCCTATCTTTCTCCCTCTCGTTTGTAACCCCACTGCAAACTTCGAGCACCTGAGCTCAGGAATAAAATCACCGACCGACTCAAACTGGACGTAGAGCACGTTGCCTGAACCAGTATAAACTCTGTGTCATTGAGTGCTAGGCCACCTCCGATCACAACGTACGGCAAAACTATAAATATTTACGTGTTGGTCACTTTCTGCACTGACAATATGTAATTTTAATCACTAATTAAAGTCAATAGGAACTTAGTTGTTGACTTGGCAAGAACCAGTCCGTGAGCTAATGATTATGGCAGTAGAGTCGTTGATGATTACGACAGTAGGCCTCTCTCAATTTTTCGCCAGTATATACAACATGGAGACATATTTACTTAAATTGGATTGAACAACAACCTGATTAAGATTTTTTTATCTCAAACCTGCTTAAGATTTTACTTTACTAATAGTACGAAAAACGGAAGAGTACTATATCGATGATATGAAATAAATACACTACAAACATATATTTCACGGTATATCTAATAAACCTATTTTGATGTTCATGTTTTTCTATAAATTGAGTCAAAATTAAGATAATTTAACTTAGATAATTCTATGAGTTATTTTTTTCGAACAAAGTACCACATGTTGTACTCTTTTCTGCTTTGCAATTCTAGAGTGTGTCTTGTCATATGTTGGTATGTGATCTACTCCCTCTGTCCTCACTTATGTGTCCATTGGACGTCCTCCTAAGAAGATAAATGAATCTCTAAATCAGGACACGTGTAACATCTAGATTCGTAAAAAGTGCTCTGAATCTAGACAGCAAGAACCATATCCAAAACGAGTAATAAATAGGGAAGGAAGGAGTAGATAATTAGAAGAGATGTATTTTAGGTTCGGACTGGGATATAGGCTAATTTTTTTGCAGAGAATTTTGATTGGTTCTCATTTACTCTCTCTAATAACTGTTTCGGCATAATTTATCGTACTGGTACTGTACTTCCATGCTTTAACGTATACATATTTATTGAAAAAGTTTTACTCTGCTCGAAAAAAAGTTTTACTCCCACAACGAGCGAGTACAAGGGGGGCCAGTGCACTAGGAGTCTAGGACACTGAGCAAACCCTGTTCTTTACTGCAAGAGAAAAAAAAAATGCATATCACCACACAGGAACGCACAGTGCAGAGCGCGTAGGTGCTTGTTTAGTTGCAAAAAGTTTAAAAAAAGTGCTACAGTAGCTATTACATCGAATTTTACGATACGTGTATGGAGCATTAAATATAGATGAAAAAAACTAATTGAACAGTTTGGTTGGAAATCGCGAGACGAACGTTTTGAGCCTAATTAGTCCGTGATTGAACACTAATTGTCAAATAAAAACAAAAGTTCTACAGTAGCCAAATTCCCAAAATTCATAAACTAAACACGCACTAGGCAAAGAATCTCGAACTGTCTCAAAGAACGAAGCGGGTATCTAAACCAAAATAGGTAGCCAGAGATCTAAAATTAGTCTTTAATAGAGTACTTATACGAGAGACCTATTTTAGATTGTTTGAGAGGCACAATCCAAATATGGACATCCTCTCTTCTGGAAACCAATTTGCAGAAATGATTCTCTTTTGAGTCTTGTTGTTGGAGAAGATGTCGAATATATATTGAACCTTTTGTCTGTAGCGTTATCCAGAGAAGGAATAAGTTTTGTATTTTGGATGTTATTGGCGAAGATAGCCTAAAAAAAAGAAATTCTGAAAGAACACATAATCCTTGCAACAGATTCGATGCCATGGCTCGTGAGCCCTGCCCCTGCGCCCCTGCCCATGGCTGATGGCTCTCGCGTGAGGCGTGACAGGGACGCATGCATCCTCGGTCCTCATGCATGGCAACATTCTTACACCCCCATGGCGACATCGTCCTCGTTTCTAGCAGATCAATGTGTCCTCACAAGATTATTCGGTGCGCTGGGATTATCTACGTTTTTTTTTCTCTTTCGATACGAGAACAAATAAGAAATAAAATCCATTGATTTTTCTGCTCACACAGACTTGCGCTGGCGCAAAGCAAATTGTCATATAAATTATCAGGAACCTTTATGTTTATATTTTCTCTGCCTGTCGACAGTTTTAATTGCGTAAACTTTTTTTTAAAAAGAATGGGAAGGAATGCCCGCGGCATGATGACATCCTGGGTGCGCTCTATAAAACCGCGGAGAGTTGTGCACTGTGTTGTCATCTCCCGCGCCGTCTTGTTTGTGTGCTTCCGCGCTTAACGCGTACGCGTGAGTGTTGCTTCTTCTGTGTTCTGTCGCTATGGGCTCCCTGACCACCGCGGACGAGCCGTTATTGCCGCCGCTCAAGTACCCTTAGGCTCGCCGGGACGACGACATTGTCGACGCCTACCATGGCGTCCTTGTGCCGGACCCCTACAGATGGTGAGTCTTAAATATTTATGTGTGTTCCTGCTATTTCTTGCTATCTTTCTTCCCTATATTCCTTCGAGGCATTTTTGCATTTGCTTGCGCCTTCAGCCCTTCAGCGTTTTGGAGATTATGGTGGTGTTCCTAGCACTTTGTCCGTAAAATTTGCTTCAATAACAATTTGCATGCCTAGGGTGTAGAGAAACGCATTTTGCACGTTCAATATCCGGTTCTTAGTGTAAAGTGAACGCCACATAGCTTTTCTTCGGGAAAAAGCAGTTACTTTGCTATATTTTCGTGTTCCAATCTACCGTTTTTACTATAAACACGCTTTGAGATGCTACCGAAATGACGACTTTAATGGATAATCCAAGAAGACAACCTGTGCCTTACCTAATTAAATGGTGGTAATTTATTTTATTTTGCTCTTCAAAAAAAAACTCGGGCTGCGGGGGCAGTCCCCGAGCTATTTTAGCTTAAGGTAGAGGACTCTCATCTTAACCCGAGAAAACCCCCGAACCCCATGTCTAGCCCGCACACAGGGCCCGTTACACGGTGAGTGGGTCAGTCCTTGTAACTGTGCTTTGGAAACGCGGGAAAGGCGAGGGCATTTTTTTAAACCTCCGACCCCGAGATCGCCCCCGAGGGGGTTCGAACCTAGGTTGGCAGGGTGGGAGCCGGACATCCTCTCCATCTGGACTAGGTCTAACATCTAGAAGTTTTGCTCCATCTTTGAATAGCGAGAAATTTGGAATATATGATGGCAATATTCAAAGATTTAATTGAAAACATTGTTGGGTTTTTCCCCCTCACCAAAATCGCTATTTCAATCAATACAGAAGGATATAAAAAAGACTCTTGTAGTTACTTTAAGGAACATCCAAGATATAGAGAAATAGTTAGAGTACAAAAAGATATAGAAAACGGTTTTATTTAAATAGTTCTATAATGGTTTTCTCAATCCTTAGAGCGTCTTCTTGACAAACGTTAAAGCTGCACCAACAGGTAATAGTGAAAGTACATTCTATATTAAGAGCAAGTATAACAATAATTCAAGCTATTTAGTATTTTTACTAATGTAGAGGAGAGAATAAAAAAGAGAGAACCTACTCTGATATAAACAATAAGTTGGTATGGAAGCCTATAATAATAGGTTTAGATAACAAGTGAATGTAAGGAGGACTAAAAAAAGTAAAGGTGAGAAATGGATAAAATATTAATAAAAATAAAATAAAAACAGCTATCATATAACTTGGTTTTTATAGCTCAATTTATACTTCAACACTTAGCTTTATTATTGGACTTGTTCTTATAAATACTTCCCCGTGCTAATCATCGTTTCTCGAAAAGATTGCTGATTTCTCACCATGGTGGCCGCATCTCGGAGTACACGACTACACGTGCACAGTGCACAGTGCACAGCGCACTAGCTACTCTGTGTACATTGGTCACTACCGCAGAAAGGGGCACGGTTTACACTGCCGGTGCCGGATCGCCACCCTGACCCAAACCACGCCAAAACTGACAACCTATTTGATTAGAATAGATTGGAGTACAAGCAAACAAATCCTAAAATAAATTATTACTTATAGTGTCACAAATTTTTGAATTAGTTATGTCTGTAACAAAACTTGGTATTGGCTCTGACGTATCGCCCTAACGCACCATCTTTAACATAGATTTACAGTTATCGAGTGAGCTATAAAAAAATTTCGAGCTCAAATATTGCCGCCTCCTAGAGTGACATATGGAGCCCACTCATGAGTGTGACAATTTATCTTTTTCATTTTTCCTTCTTTTTTTCTCCGCCTTCCTACTCACCGAAAAAAGTCTAGTAGAGACGGTCCCCATGAATATATCATGGGCACCACCGTGGATTTGAGACCTTATCCATACACATACATCTAATTCATGAAGTTGTTGCTTAAATTTGGAAGAAATAATTAGAAAAAAAATTATATCCCTCTCATAGATTGGATGCATGCGTGTGGACACCCCCTGAGTAGGTGGCGTGGACAGGCCTCTTGGTGTTGTCATCTTGAGGCATCTCTCGAGCTCCTCTGGCGTGAGTTCTCCGCACAAGTGGTTGGGCCACCTACCAAAAATAGGTGAAAAAGAAGACCAGATCGGGTGAAGGTTTCCCTCTATGGGTTGGGAGGCCGAGGTTATTGCTCTTTTTTTTTTTGGCATGTCTCCGATCCTATTTCCAATAATAACCTTTTTTAAAAAAAATTGGGTTCTGAGTTTAAGTATTCTAAGTACCAATTTGTAGTACACAGATACCAAGTCTCATAGTTTAAATTTGATATCTCTTAACACCTTCGCAATATGAATTTCCTAAAAAAAGAGAATAAGGCTTAGTATGAAATGAATGCAAAAGTTTGGAAAACAATTAATTAGTCATGCGTAGCTTGTTCATTCATTCTCAACTCGTCAAATTTTAGTCCTTAGTAGGTACCATCAATTTATAATTCGTCAGATTTTAGTCCATTGGAGATACCAATTTTTATACCTCCCTATGTACAATTTTATTTTTTTGGTACCCTCTACTGACGGTAGAAGTAGAACCAACCTCGCCAGAAACATAAACGAAACTTAATCCTTCTTTCTTTTTTCAAACTAAACTTAGTGAACCTTTTTGTTCCCTTTGGTTTAAAAGAGTCTTTAGACATATCGTGCTGACACACTGTTCTGCACCGTGAATCCGTGATTAAATAAACGTACGTCATTAGGATGGAGGAGCTGGATTCGAAGGAGGTGAAGGAGTTCGTGGACGCGCAGGCGGCCGTGGCCAGCGCCGTGCTGTCCACCTGCGACCACCGCGGCCGCCTGCGCGGTCAGCTCACCGCGCTCTTCGACCACCCGCGCTTCCGCGCGCCCTTCAAGCGCCGGGGCAGCTACTTCTACTTCTACTTCCACACCCCGGGCCTCCGTCCGCACAGCGCCCTCTACGTGCAGCGCGGGCTGGGCGGCGAGCCCGACGTGCTCCTGGACCCCAACACGTTCAGCGAGGATGGCACGGTGTCGCTCGGCATGGTCGGCGTGAGCGACGACGGCGAGCACCTGGTCTACGGCACCAGCGCCAGCGCCAGCGACTGGGTCACCATCAGGGTCATGCGCGTGCGCGACAAGGAGCACCTGCCCGATACGCTGTCCTGGGTGAGCAACTCATCAAGCCTGACGAGACGAGCTCTCTGTTGTTGAGAGTTCCATGTTTTTCATTAATAATACAAAAATGAATTTTGCTATATTTCATAAAAAATCACGATGCAGGTGAAATTCTCGCGCATCGCGTGGACTCGTGACGGCCGAGGTTTCTTCTACTCGCGTTTTCCGGCTCCAAGGTTAGTGCCGAAATTTGTAGTTTTATTTACATTGCTCGTTCTGAAGAAATGGCAATTGTGTTCCAAGCTTCAGTTGGCAATGTTGGTGCTGGTGAGCAGGGAAGGTGGTGGAGCGATGGATTCTGGGATCAAGACTGACGTCAATCTCAACCACGAAGTCTACTACCATTTTCTTGGAACAGAGCAGTCACCGGACGTGTTGTGCTGGAGAGACCCTGACCATCCCAAGTACATATACGTCCCTGAAGTCACAGAAGACGGCAAGGTATGTATGCTGGGCCAGCTGATTTTTTTTTTAAATTTTGGTGCAAAAAAGGTTCTGCACCTATGCTGTGTTATCACTGACAGCATGGAAGATAATCGTAGTCTGATGATATCTGTTGTTACCTGCCGCAGTACGTGATCCTTTCAGTTTCGGAAACGTCAGAGCCGGTGAACAAGCTCTACTACTGCGACCTCTCAGCTCTAGCTCACGGGCTGGGCGGCACGAAGAGCACCCATGGCAACGGCATGCTCCCCTTCGTCAAGCTCGTGGACAGATTCGAGGCCTACTACGGACTCATCGCCAACAACGGCACCGAGTTCACGTTCCTCACAAACAAGGACGCTCCAAGGTACAAACTGGCGAGGGTCGACGTCGACGACGAACCCGAGTCGTGGACCGACGTCGTTCCTGAACACGAGAAGGCAGTCCTGGAATCGGCATGCGCCGTCCATGGCCACAAGCTGTTGGTGAACTACCTGTCGGATGTCAAGTACGTCCTGCAGATGAGGAGCTTGGTCACTGGGGAGTTGCTTCATGACATACCCATCGACACTGGCAGTGTCAACGGGATCTCCGGCAGACGATCCGACTCCGAGGTGTTCATCGAGTTTGCGAGCTTCCTTACCCCCGGAATCATTTTTAGGTGCGATGTCAGCGCTGAGATCCCAGAGATGGACGTATACAGAGAAATCTCAGTTCCGGGCTTCGATCGAAACGAGTTTGAAGCAAAGCAGGTAACTAGTCTCTAACTGTACGTAAACAATGTTTTCACTGCTGTCGCATGACATGATCATGTTGGGATAAAAGGGCAAATACAATGCACAATTAATCCCTCATCTTACGATGAATCATGAGGAGAATATCTACCATCAGATCAGCAGCGGAAATAAACAATCACATGCACAATAGACACAACGATTTACGTGGAAAACCTCCTCAAGGTGAGGAGTAAAAAACACGGGACCAATCGGTCCACTCCAAGCTTTTCCAGTATAATCAATAATGGGTACAATGAGTCTTCTCTAGAGCATCTAGAGGATTACACCAGTAGCAACACATTAATCAAGTTACAAACTTGGCCTCAGCTACAACCACAACCTTTTAGCAAAGAGGAATAACAGTAGCCAAACAGAGAAGTCACAGATTATGTCCTCCTCGGTAATCAGTTCATATCTCACAAACTACAGCTCCACTGTGCACGAATTTTGGTAGACAAGTAGATCCACGAGTCCCCTAACTACTAACCAAATTTTAACTTAATCGGACACCGTTTGACCACCCAAACAAATCATCTACCAAAAACTACTCTGTTCTAAAACTGCAGTGACCCGAACTGACAAAACCCCTATCAAATCTGGTACTCTACTCAACCAATCCTCAAACCAACTTAAAAGATCGAAGTACTCTAAGTGAGGAACGATCTCACCAAGTTTGGTGCCAATCCAACCATGTTTGAGCCACCAATCACCGGTTTAAAGTTGACCGGTTCAGAGCCACGAGATCTGGACAGATTTTCCTTCTTCTTCTTCCTCTCTTCTCACGTTGTGGTGTGTGTGTTCTGCTCTCTCCTTTTTCTCAGAAGCAACAGCTCTCTCTCTCTTCTCTTTGATGTCCTTCGAGTGGAGGCTAGGGTTTTCTCTCTTTTATGCTTCCCAAAAGGCAATCTCAACCATTAATTTAAAGACTAGATCAACGGTGCACAAGCACAGGACGTGGGCTGTTTTGCTGGGCTCAATTTGTATCCTCCATGTGGAGGGATAGCCCAAGAGATCATTGGAGTACATATGATCGAACTATGCTGTGTTGTTGTTTTTATGTTCATTCATTCAGGTATTTTATCCAAGGATGGAACCAAGATCCCAATGTTCATCGTATCCAAGAAGGGCATGGACCTGGACGGCTCACACCCAGCGTTACTGTTCGGCTACGGCGGTTTCGCCATGAGCATGACGCCGCAATTCAGCGTCACCCGCGTGGTCCTCATGAGGAACCTGGGGTTCGTGACGTGCGTCGCCAACATCAGGGGCGGCGGGGAGTACGGCGAGGCCTGGCACAGGGCCGGGTCGCTCGCCAATAAGCAGAACTGCTTCGACGACTTCATCGCCGCCGGCGAGTTCCTCGTCTCCGCGGGCTACACCAGCCCGGCGAGGCTGTGCATCGAGGGCGGCAGCAACGGGCTCACGGTAGCTGCCTGCATGAACCCGGTTAGTTCCCCTGTCTCAGTTCATACATGATGCACTACAGAGAAATGAACAAGATGCTGATCTGTTTGTGGGTTGGGTCGTGTGGCTGCAGCGTCCTGATCTGTTTGGCTGTGCCCTGGCCCATGTGGGAGTGATGGACATGCTACGGTTCCACAAGTTGACCATAGGTACGGTTCTGCCTCTGTTCTTGAAGGAAAAAACACAACTTGTCACGAAGAACTAGTCTCACTGCAAAAGGTACAGACTTCTCACGAATCTGCTCCTCTGCATCTGTTGTACGGGTCGTGCATGGACTTGCGACTTCGGGTGTTCGGAGAACGAGGAAGAGTTCCACTGGCTTATCAAGTATGGCGCTGGCTTCTTATTTCTCTGAACGTTCACGTTGACTGAATTTTACTTTTACACTTGCCTGTCGTTGCACCTGCTCCTACTGTCTGTTTTCACAAATTCGCAGTCCACAGACACACAGAGAGTCGCCAATGACGCATTCGATCATGCAGGTACTCTCCCCTCCACAACGTGCGGCGGCCGTGGGAGAAGGAGAAGTGGGCGGCAGCGGCTGCCAGCGGCGCCTTGGGCGGCCAGTACCCTCCAACCATGCTGCTGACGGCGGACCACGACGACCGCGTCGTGCCGTCGCACACGCTCAAGTTCCTCGCGGTACGTACGTGGTCTCGAGTCTCGACTCGATCGGCTGCCCTCTTCTTTTTCCGTAGCCCCGTACGTGTCTGAGGCGTCGTTGCTGTGCTGTGTCCACTCGAATTCGAATCCAATGCGATGATCTGGCAGACGATGCAGCACGTCCTGCGCGCGGGCGCGGAGGGCAGCCCGCAGACGAACCCCATCATCGCCCGGATCGAGCGCAACAGCGGCCACTGCTGTGGCCGCTCCACCCGAATTTTTTACTATTTGGCTATTTTTTTTAAAAAGTTTCTCTCAAATAGACGCCTGACGGAAAGAATTCCAGAAATGGACCTTTGGCTCGGCGTCAGAGTGACTGGCGCCGAGCTCGGCGCCACGGTAACTGGCGCCGAGGTTCTAGGCACGAGGAAATGGCTTGCCAGGGGCTCGGCGCCGTAGATCTTGGCGCTGAGCTCGGCACCAGTCACTTTGGCGCCGAGCCCCCTAAATATCTACCGGCCAGTCCTTCTTCTCCATCTCGCCCTAGCCGCCTCTGCCCGCGCCGTCATCGCTCCACCGCCGCGCCCGCGCCCACGCGCGCCCGCCCGCGCCGCGCGCGCCCGTCTAATCACTCAGTCTGCCAGTGTCGTCCTCATCCTCGTCTCCATCATCACACAGCACAATCGGTGATTGAACGGTGCGACCAGCTCATGATCTATGGTCATCTAACTTCTTCTCCTCATACCTTGCACGAGCCACCTCTACAACATGTTTTCCGCTACAACCAATTCCTTGATGTATAAAATGCAATCAGTTAGCAACTCGATAATATTACATTTAAAACCAGGCAACGAAAAAAAGGTTTTTAAGCACTCACTGGCATATAATGTAGCAACATGCTCGTTCAAGACCTGCATCTGTACTCTTGTCTCCTCCCTTGCCTCATTCCTTGCCCTCTCCTCCTCTAACGTCGTCCGCCTCTCCAATCCCCATTTGTTAAGCCCAACATCGATCGGGTTACAAATACCGCGCTGTCTAGCAAACTCACACATCTTTTCTTTGTGATGTTTAACGAATAGGTTGACGTAGTCAGGTCCATATCCCCTCTTTCGTGCAATTACTTGCCTCTTCTTCAGTTCATCCAAGAACTTAGTTTGACCATCATAACATTCCCAACTGTATTTCCTAGTGCTCTGTTCAAAACAAATATTATATCATATATGTCTTAGCAAAACAAACAAAATACGATTTTATGTTTACCAAAAAAATAATGAACCTGATCATACTCAATCATATGGCCACAATAATGACATATTCCAAGCTCCGAAGGAACTAGGCCATAGTTGGATTTTACACCATATTCGCATATGACAGGAGGTGCTTTGTAGATTACCCGTTCTTTCTTCTTTTCCTTAACTCTCTGCGGTTCTTCCGGCCAATGGTTCTTAGGACCATATAATCACTTCTTGAAACGATACTTCGCCATTGAATACACCTAAATAATGAGACATTAGTACATAAACACATATAGCTTAAGATTTTAACACATACACTTTGCACTTACTTCATGCTTGTTTGGACACACAAACTCCAACGTATTCTCAGGGTTTATCACAGCTCGATCTCCGCAATCGCACAGAGGAGGTTCCTTGAGTCGTCTAACTACGGCTAGGTGCTTCTCCTTAGCCGTCATTGCCGGAGGGTTAGGGGGGTGAAACCCACCGCTTGAAGTGCTCACGTGGATGTCTCCCTCTAAACCAATCGTCGAAAAAGAGGTACCTAGAATCAAACTTGTCTGCACCATCGATTCACTGAAAGAAAAAGCACCTCTTATGGTCCTACACAACGATATTCCAATAAAATATTAGTACCATACTTAAACAAATAAAGAAAAAGGATAGTACAAATAATTTCTTACATTAAACTGACTACATGTGTAGAAGCAACGCGCGGCTGTGTCCGGATGTTTCGATTGAAAAACATGGGCCGGGAAACCACAGTCACAGTTAGGGACAGGAAGGTCAGGAGGAACAGGGGCATCTTTGCTAGACGCGTCGGGGTATAATTCTCGAGGACAACCCTATTTTCACCAAAACTTCTTCCGAAACATTTCTTGCATCTAACAAATAGGATGCAATTTAACAAACATAAATAAAAATATCACAACAAAATATCAATGAGAACCATAACTACAATACAATCAATTTCATTCTAAGAACCAAAAGCAGTTAACATTATACCCTAAACCTAGGGTTTCTTATTTCATCCACAACAATAAACCCATAATATAACTACATGCGGCTTGGTTTGCTAGCTTTTTCCACACCTTGAAATAAACCTACGGTTGTATAATACATATATTAAGGGATACAATGAAACCCTAAGTGATGACGATTCTTAGGTTCAAAAATCTGACTAATATGTACCGAATCGATGCGAGAAAAATAAGGAGGTGAGCGAGTATACCTTGCTCTCGAAGATCTATGGATCAAATCAAGGTTTTCAAGGTCCAATATGTCGATTCATGAGGTAGAGTGAAGTGGCAAGAAAAAAACTCAAGGAGAAATAAGAGGAAGAACGCTCGGGGAAGAAGTGCAGGCTGGGTTAAATGCAGGTGGCTCAGCGCCATTCACTCTGGCGCCGAGCCCCTGGTAGGCCATTTCTCCGTGCCTAGGACCTCAATGCCAGTGACCGTGGCGCCGAGCTCGACGCCAGTCACTCTAGCGCCGAGCCAAGAGTCTATTTCTGGAATTCTTTCCGCCAGGGGTCTATTTGAGAGAAACTTTCAAAAAAAGGCCAAATAGTAAAAAATTCGGGTGGAGCGCACAGCAAAACGGAGCAGTGGCCGCCGTTGCGCTCGATCCGGGCGATGATGGGGTTCATCTATGGGCTGCCCTCCGCGCCCACGCGCAGGACATGCTTTCCCTACAGAAGATCATATGCTCTCTCGCGCCCTGCTTTTCCCTGCTTTCTCGTGCACGGTCCTTTGAACTGAATCGCTCCGTTTTGCTGTGGGTGGCAGATCGACGAGGTTGAGGATCGATACGCGTTCGCGGCGAAGATGATGGTGTTAGATTGATCTTTAATTCTAAACTAGGTTCAACAACTTAGTTGGGCTTTTGATCACGCCATGATCGGGGGCGTCCAACCCACTATGACTAGAGGGCCCTGTCACATTGCGCAATAAATAGAGGTGGGGTCAGCGGCTCTAGACATGAGGTTTGCCTGAGCTACCGTTCTCTACCGAAATCCCTAATACGATCTAGAGGGGCGCAGCCAGTGACAGGAAGCCACCAGCCGCGCCGTCACCGTCTCTGCATCTACACCGAGGGGCTGCTACGTCGTCGGACTGCCCTACAACCGCTACTGCACCGCCGCCCTTTGACTCGACACCGTCACTGGGTTATCGCTAAGCACTGCGATGGCGAGCCCATCTTCATCCAAGGCGGCCGAAGGTTTGCACCCTTCACCCATCTCTTTCTCTTGTTCTATCTACTGCTACTGCACTAGTAGATGTTTTAGGACTCATGATTTTATTTAATAGCAAATAGACATGCTAGTTCTATGCCTAGAGATCCTGCTTAAGGTCTAACAATGGTACTAGAGCCAATTTCTTCTAGGGCTTTTAGATCTAGAACGAGTGAACAATAAGAAACAGAGGATCCATTTGGATATGAGAAAAGAAGAGGGTCACCGAACCCTAACCCTAATCGGGTGAAGAATAGAGAAAAGAAAGGGTCTCGGATCTCAAAGTCGAAACCTAACCCACGAATCAGTCATGGGGAAGATGAACAGTGAAACCATAACCCGAAACCTAACTCAAACCCTAACCCTAATCCCCAAATTGGACAAATCCGAGAAGAAAAGAAAGAAAAATCAAAATAGATGAAGAAAAGAAGAAAGGGGAAAAGGGGAAGGGGCCTACCTCGCCGTTCACCGCGCTGCCGCCTCGCCGGTGCGCGGGAAGACGATCGAGCCGTGCGAGCTCCGGCAAAGGGCACCGCCGCTAGTCCGCTCGATTGCGGCGCAATCACCCGCGTGGGGAGCGCGCGCGTCAGCGAAGGGGTCGGCGACAGTGCCATGCTTCACTGCGTCTGCTCGGTCGTCGTTCGCTGCTGCTGCACTGAGGAAGGAGAGCGGTGAAGAGAGAGGAAGGGAGGCAGCAAATGAGTTAGGGTTTCAGGGGAGGGCGTCGCGTCGCCGTTTTTGATTGGCCGAACTCACCGCGCAGCCGTCGGATCGAAACGGACGATGCCGGTTGATCGGGCCAACTCACGGCCCAAGCGGGCGAGCGCGCAGCACGGCTTTGCCGGCCTAGGCCCAGGTTGCGGCCTGGGTGCGGGCAGCGCACGCGCAGAGAAGTGGGCCGAGCTGGTTTTTGTTGCTGGGCCAATGAACAGTGCTGAAATTGAGCCAGTTTTACTTTTTTATTTTTCAGTAAAAGTTTATTTCTGGAAAATGGATAAATGGCTCAAAGAAAATAGAAAAGAGTTTTTTTTCCTGTGGGTAAAATTCATTAAATTAAATTATTTTTCGCTACGTATTTAAAGTTGTTATTTTTATTATTAAATTCGAACCAACATGAGAATTTAATTTTGAAAAATAGATATTGTTTTAGTTTATTATAATATTGTTATTATTCTGGCCAACGTTGATTAATGACAATATTATGATGTTATTTATGAGTTTTATCATGTATTAATTCTATTTTTGTCCAATGGTGATATAGAATTAGTGTAGAGGACAATTGTATGTTTTAATTTTGATCAACGTTGGAACTAAGGAATGCAATTGTTATTATTATGTTTGTGTTCTCACTCCATATGAATTGTGTTTTCAGACGGATATAACTTGATGGATTGTATCAAAGAGATCCTCACTCTCAAAGGTGACAACTGTACGGAGTGGAAGAAAAAGATTGATCTGGCCTTCATCTTGGCTGAGGTGAACTGGATAGTCACCTCATCGTATCCCACTGAGCATGTGGCACCAGTGAGGGAGACAAATGAGGCTGATGCCGCTTGGACAACTAGAGAGTGAGATTTTGCATCCCAAAAGATGTCCTATGATCTTGAGCATAGGAAGTGGGTCACTACCAACAAAAAATATATGGCTATGATAAAGAACACGATTGAGCCTGCAATTGTGGGCTCAATCCTAGAGTGTGACACCGTCACCAAGTATCTCGATAGAATAAAAAGTCAGTTCACTGGCTCTTCAAAGACATATACTACCTAGCTGATAAAGCAGCTCATGATAGAGAGGTACTCTGAAAATGGTGGCATAAGAGAGCACATACTAAGGATGAGCAATTTGGCATACAAGCTAAAACCAATGGATCTAGCTTTTAAGGAAGAATTTCTTATCCATCTGATTTTTGCTTCCTTGTCTGAGAAATTTGACATTTTTGTTGTCAACTACAACATACAGCTTAAGAAATTGGACTTAGAGAGGCTCATGACTATGTGTGTGTAAGAGGAGGAGAGAACGAAAGCTGCCAATGGTGGCACTATTAATTATGTGAAAGACAACAAGAAAAAGAATAATAATACTAACTCCTTAAAGCTAAAGGGAAAGGGTCTCATGCTGTATCAGCCTCAGCAGAACAAGTTCACAGTAGAGAAAGACCAGTGTCTCAATTGTAAGAAGATATGACATTATAAGAAAAATTGTCCCGATTATTTAAAGATGATCATAGCAAAGAAAGGTAAGAACATTATTACGTTCATAAATGAATCCATGTATGTACATTATTCAAAATCTACTTGGTGGATTGATTCAGGTGCAACTGTTCATGTTGCTAATTCTTTACAGGGACTCCGTTCAACGAGGACTACGCAAAGAAGAGAAAGACACGTTAAAGTTGTAAATGGAGTCCGAGCAGATCTTAAAGCCGTTGGCGATATTTCTCTAGAGCTTGCTGATGGCTTCACACTTTTACTTAGAGATGTACTTTATGTTCTCACTTTACAGAAAAACTTGATTAGTGTTTCATGCTTGGACAATGATGAATATGATTGCTATTTTAGAAATGGCAAATGTAAGATAACATTTAATAATGCATGTGTTGGTCTTACTATCTTACAAAATGAGCTTTATTTGTTATCACTACGTGATGATGTGAATGTTGTATGTGATGATAGGAACATTGAGAATGTATCCTCGTCTGCGGATGTAAACAGAAAACAAAAGAGAACTCATGATGCGTCGTCGAAATTATGGCACTGTCGTTTAGGGCATATTTCGAAGCAGAAAATAGAAAGACTAGTTAATAATGATATTTTTCCTCTATTAGAGCTCTCAGATTTAGAACAATGCAGAGAATGCATAAAAGAAAAATATATAAAAAATTTAAGAAAGATGCCAAATAAAGCATATGAATTTTATAGATTATTCACACAGACATCTATAGTTTGTTTCCTGTAAAGAGTGTGGATGGTTATGATTCGTTCATAACATTGATAGATGATTACTCCCGTTATGGCTACATTTATCCAATTAAAGAAAGAACAGAAATATTGGATAAATTTAAGATATTTAAGGCAGAAGTTGAAAACCAACACAATTTAAAGATTAAGATAGTTAGATCTGACCGTGGGGGGAGTACTACGGTCGACATACCCCATATGACCAAGTTTCTGGACCTTTTGCAAGGTTCTTACAGGAGAATGGCATAGTAGCCTAATATTCTACACCGGGTGAACCTCAGCAGAATGGAGTAGCTGAAAGACGCGATCGTACTCTGATGGATATGGTGCGTAGTATGATAAATTACTCCACCTTACCGGTGAGCCTGTGGATGGAGGCGTTAAAAACCACCATTCATATTCTCAATAGAGTACCAAATAAGTCGATGCCCAAAACACCGTATGAGTTGTGGACAGGAAAAGTACCCTTACTAAACCACTTACGCGTGTAGGAGAGCCCTGCTGAGGCTAAAATATTTAACCCAAACATTGAGAAGCTAGATCTTAAAACAGTAAGTTGCCATTTTATTGGTTACCCAGAAAAGTCAAAAGGTTTTCGTTTCTGATTATGCGGGATAATTATATTCTGATTATACGAGAGATGATAGAAAATTCACGTTTGGATATGTATTCACTCTCGCAGGGGAGCTATTCATAGAAAAGCTCAAAGCAAACCATTACTACATCGTCCATAATGTATGTCAAGTTTATAACGTGTTATGAGGCAACGGGGCAGGTGAACTGGCTAAAGAAGTTCATACCCGGTTTGAAGGTGGTTGACGACATCTATAGACCACTTAAGTTATACTACGATAATAATTCGGCAGTACAGTACGCTTACAATAATAAGTTAAGTGGTGCTGTCAAACACATTGACATAAAGTATTATATTGTAAAAGATAAAGTCTGAGATCATGTCATAAGTCTTGAGCATATAAGTACTGAAAAGATGCTCGTGGATCGCTTACAAAAAGCTTACCACCCAACGTGTTCAGAGAACATGTAACCAGTATGGGTTTAAGGGAAAGCCTATAATTCTTGGACAATAGAAGACCCAAAGTTAAGTATCTATTTCAGAACAGAGTGGTGTGTTGTAGCTGTTAAATCTATCGGCAATTGACCGTGACGATGAAACATGCTCTATGCGCTAATCTGTAATGGAATGAACAAAAGTAAATGATATAAAATTGAAAGATGATAGAAGATCAAGAGAGAGATTGTTAGATTGATCTCTAATCCTAAACTGGGCCCAACGGCCCAATTGAGCCTTTGATCGTGCCTTGATTGGGGATGCCCAGCCCACTATGGCTGGAGGGCTCCTGTCACATTATGCAATAAATAGAGGTGGAGACCGGCGGCTCTGGACACGAGGTTCGCCTAAGCTACAGTTCTCCACCAAAATCCCTAATCCGATCTAGAGGGGCGCAGCTAGTGACGAAAAGCCACCAACCGCGCCGCCACCACCTCTGCATCTACATCGAGGGGCTGCTACGTCGCCGGACTGCCCTGCAACCGCTATTGCACCACCGCCTTCGACTCGACACCGCCACTGAGTTATCGCCAAGCCGTGTGATTGCGAGCCCATCTTCATTCAAGATGGCCGAAGGTTTGCACCTTTCACCTCTTTCTTTCTCTCGTTCTCTCTACTGCTACTGCACTAGTAGATATTTGAAGACTTATAATTTTATCCAATAGCAAATAGACATACTAGTTCTACGGCTATGTTTTACAGATGGAAGTCCTTGGATCGATTGAGTAACAAGCGTGGCGTCGACCGTCTTTCCGTGTGAATTCGATGAGCGCGCATTGGCCAAGAATGTATCGGTACTGTATTATTGTAACCGGCCAAGTTACCAAAGTTGTGGCGTGACATGTACATATAGCTTGACTTTTTTTTATTTTTTATTTTTTATTTTTTTGCTTCGTCAAAGTTTCGACCGGGTCAGCGATCCAGCGTCATTATGATGCTAGGACGGAGCTGATAATTGCACTGATTATTTATCCGTAATATGGCAAAACCTCTACATGGTACTGATAATTGCTTTGATGATATTTCTAAAAAGGCCAATGCTACTCACCTCACTGACTATAGTCCCATTAGTCTTACTGTATCACGCTAAATCCTTGGCAAACCGTCTTAAAGAGGAGTTACCTGATTACATTCATCATCTCAACATACTTTTATTCAAGTTAAGAAAATTACTGATAACATTTAAACATTGTCATAGTCCAAAAAAAATCATTCTTTCAATTCGAACTCCTTTACACGACATGTTTTCATGCTGGAAATTGATCTTGCTACAGTGTTCGATCGTGTCGAATGGGCTTTTGTCCTTGATGCGTTACGACGTAAGGGATACGGTGAACATTTCATCATGCTAATCCATGCTTGCATTTCTGTTGCCTCCTTTGCTATCAATGTTAACGTTTAACCCTATGGTCACGTTTCAGCCACGAGGGGTCGTATTAGACAGGGATGTCCGCTCTCGCCTTACTTATTTATAATTGCTATAAATGAGTTATCTAATAGATTGTAGGATGCTTTGTTGGAACATAAATTATTGACAAGAGTCACTTTAGGTCCAGCATGTCCGCTGATTCACTCTACTTTGCCGATGACTCAGATCATTTGTGGTAAAGCAAATATTTAGCAGGTGGAAATAATTATAAATATTCTTCATTCTTTTTTGTGCTATTATTTCAGGACAAACACCAAATTGGACAAAATCTTCAATTCTTTTCAGCAGAAAGGTAACCTAACCCTTGCAAGCTCAAATCAAAACCTTTTCCCTGTCCAAGATTTCAAGCCAGACACTATGCACCTTGGTCACCCTTTACATATCATCCGTAAGGACAAAAATAAAACTTATGATTTCATATGTCAAAAATTAAAATCTAGATTAATGCTGACAAAAGCCAATTCGCTCAATCATGCCAGCAGACTTATACTCATCCAATCATTTTTTTTTTTGCTTTGACTCCTATTTATATATTTTATTCAATAAGAATTTCTAGCAAGAATCATAGGCCCTGTTCGCTTCGCTGAAAAACAAGCTAAAAAGTATTGTTCGTTGATTTGTTGTGAGAGATAATCTGGACTTTCTGATGGAAGGGGTTCACAAAGATCGAGGAAAAAAAAACCCATTTGCTACATAGGGCCTGTTCGTTTAGAGAAATTTAGAGAAATCTGAATAAATCTAGAGGAATTTGTGAGAGTATAAACAGTGATTTTCAGCCTCAAACAGTGAAATCCGGCTGAATTCTTCACCACGCCAACGGCCCCATATCATGGGAATAAGCCCGTCGTTGCTGCAGCTGCAGCTTTTTTATCTCTCTAAATTCATTGTACTAACAGCCCCGGCAGGCTGCTGCAGCAGCA
This sequence comes from Miscanthus floridulus, assembly GCF_019320115.1. NCBI lineage: Eukaryota > Viridiplantae > Streptophyta > Magnoliopsida > Poales > Poaceae > Miscanthus > Miscanthus floridulus. Next base: position 77,449,871 of record NC_089590.1, read on the forward strand.
GCTCATTGCCGTAGCCGAACAGGGTGACGCAGGTTTTGTACATCTTTCAACAAGTACGGAAAGATAAAATGATCCAGCTGAGAGTTAAGACCTTTGTTTGGAGGCTGCTTAAACTAGCCTTAGACACTGCTAGAGATTTCACACGATCATTCCCAGTGTTGATGAGAAGTTTTCTGGTCGCGATAATATTGACGACGAAAAAATACATTTTCTTCGATGGATCTTGTGGCATCCCCCCCCCCCCCCCCCCCCCTTTTTTTTTTGCAAGAGTAGACACTTGCTGGCATGGCGTCCCCAGATCTGAGCCCACTACATGGCTAATTGTACAATCTGAGAAAAAAGATTTTTATAATAGGTGAAAAACGAAAATTGAGGACAGGGCAGAGGTCGAGATGAAACTAAAAAGTTAAAAAAAAAAAATAACACTCGAAAGATTAACTTCTTAATTATAATAACTCATTTATATCTGCGAATATGAGTTCACTGTCAAATTTATAAACGACTGATGTTCGAGTCCATTTTTGCAAATCGCCCGACGAAACTGCGGCCTTGTTTAGATTACATCCAAATTCCAAGTTTTTTCACTCTCTCTCCATCACATCAATTTTTAGCCGCTTGCATGGAGTATTAAATGTAGGTAAAAAAAATAACTAATTGCACAGTTTAGTTTGAAATCACGAGATGAATCTTTTGAGCCTAGTTGGTCCACAATTGGACAATATTTGTCAAATAAGACGAAAGTGCTACTATTCATCGGGTTGAAATTTTTTCGCAATCTAAACGAGGCCTGCATTCAGGAAGCGAAACGTGTTCGAGTCCATTTTTGCAAATCGCCCGACGAAACTGCATTCAGGAAGCGAAACGTGTGCATCTCAGCATCTCACCCCATTCCGTCCTCCTCAGACTCCGCAGGACCGCAGTCCCCACCGCCGGCCAATTTCTCCAGCCAAGACACCTCGCCGACCCTCCATTCCCTCGAATCGCATAGCGGAAGTCCAGATTGCACTTGCTTCGGCCCATCCGGCCGTCACACCCAGCCCCACGCCGCGCCGCCAGTCGCCGCACGAGAGGGGGCCCCGCGATGCCGAAGAAGATGGGCGTGAACTCCAAGGCGGAGGTGGCCCGCGAGCGCCGCTCCGCCGCGGAGGCCGACCGCCAGGAGCGCGCCAAGGAGGAGCAGCACTGGGCCGAGGCCGAGGGCCCCAAGTCCCGCGCCGCGCGCCGCCGGGAGGAGGACGCCGAGAAGCGCGCCGAGGCCGCGGCGCGCAAGGCCGAGAACCGCCGCCTCGCCGAGGCCGAGGCCGCCGCCGTCGCCGCTTCCGCGTCGGCGCCGTCCAAGGCCGCCGCGCGCAAGGCGTCCCGCGTCGCCGCCCCGCCCCCGAAGGTCACGGAGGCCGAGCTCGCGCGCCGCCGCGAGGAGGAGCGGCTCCGCCTCGAGCGGGAGGCGGAGGCCGCCAAGAAGCGCGCCGCGCGGGTCGCCGAGGAGGAGGAGTACGAGCGCGTAGTGCTCGTCGAAAACACTAACAGGGATGTTTCCCTCATCGAGGCCAGGTCAGTTGAGGAGGCCATCGCGCGGATGTCGGTCCTGGATCCGCAGGTGTCCCTGCCCGCTGACAAGCATCCTGAGCGACGCCTCAAGTCGACCTTTAAGGTATATTAATTTTACCAAATTTTGTTTCTTATATGCTCTTTTACTAAATAACTTTATAGCTATGTGAAATTTGGTAGGATTGCACCACAATTACAAAGAAAATAGATATATGTTATACTAGTAACGTAGATATATCATTTTTTTTGTATGATTGAGAAAGATATGTGAGGCGCTGTAATCGCAGTTAAAAATGATTTAGTCCTTGTGGAATGAGGAGCTAAATTTAAGAACTACCGTGCTCTCTTACATGAGCTACAAGTTGTTAAAAAAAACTTCCATAGGCACAGATGAACGGGACACCCATCCATGGTAGTGACTGTTGCAACACCTGTTGGAGCGCTTGAAAATAGCACACTATCATCATAGTTGATATGGGATAGCAAATTAATAATGCTGTAGCGTTGCATGATTTTCTTTTACTCTGCTATTCCAAATCGGTCCAATGCTTTGGGACATTCTAATATGCCTATTTTTCAATCCAGTTCCTAATTCCATATGGTACTGCAATTTAAGAATGAGAAATTTAGAATAGTTTCCGCTCAACACACACTGTTTGACTTATATTATTGCTGCTGAGTTATCTTAAATCTTGGTTGCACTGCTATACTGCAGAAGCAATGTGATCAGCAGTATTACATTTTCTAAAGGAAGAAACACATACAGAATAGTGCTTTGTCTATACATAGAAAATATTGAAGTGGCATATAATTCTTCTGAAGAATTCACAACTGTGGTCTTCTTATATTCACTTTCAGCACAGCATTTGCGATAATTTTCAATACCTTGACCCTTGGTGTAAATTTTTGTGCTTCAGTAGGCATTTAGTTTTTCTACTGTTTGATATATGTTTGGTGATTGAATGCATTTGTGATAATTTTATGATAGGCATTTGAAGAGGCAGAGCTCCCTAAGCTGAAGGAAGAAAAACCAGGCCTAACGCTGCACCAGTACAAAGACATGATATGGAAACTGTGGAAGAAGTCTCCAGACAACCCTCTTAACCAGGTTTTGCTTCTATCTCCTAGCGATTTTGTACTATGTCTTCATGGATGTACATGATTTGTATGAATCTGCCATCTTCAGCTTTAACACATGTAATTGAAATTGTGCCTAAAACTTGTTTCCACTAATTTTCACTAGTGATATTTTGAGCCATTTATCATTTTTGGTCTTAGAAATCTCAAGTGGTTTGGCCTTAGTCATGGTAGTGTTTTAATATCCGTGCTTAGTGTGATTTATGTCTAAATCCTCAAACAAATATTTATGTGCAGGCTGCTGACTGATTTTGCAATCCTACTGAACCGTTTGTGTAATTAAAGGCAAGTATTAAATCTCTAACTTAAATAGGTTCATTATACTTATGTCGGATTTCATGAGCAATAGCATGCCATTGTTTTATATGCAGATCAACATCCAAACAGCCCTGAGCTTCGTTGATACCTTTTTCTTGGAGTGGATGTGCAACAAACCTTGAATCAGAAAGATGTTTCAGTCTTGGCTAATAATTTTCAAATTACTGGAGTGTATACTGTGGGGGGTGTTCTTGTTTAGACTTTGTTGAGGTTCCTTTTTCTGTTTAGTATGGTTGGGCACATGTTGGTACCAAACATACTTCACGCGTGACAGTATTTTGAATCTTGAACAAGTTGTGTCATGGGCTAAACCATGATATGTCCATTTGTTACCAAGGCTGCCTCATTATTTGGCTTAATATATCTCTTTTTGCATAATATGGCTCCGTAATCATTTGAGTTGCTTCCCTCCATTTCGGCTGAACGATGTGGAACATGTACGGACGAGCTTCAGTGGATGCAAGTCACCAGTTACCTTAAGGGTCTAATTGGTTGCTTGCATTAGCCTTAGCCTGTGCATAACCTAGGCTGCGTTCGGTTGGGAAAGAAGCCGGCTTGTTTGGCTTTTTTTTTTTTTTTTTTCCAGCCGGAGCAGTATTTTTCTCTCACAACATTCCAGCATAAACAGTGTTTTCAGCATGAACAGTATAAATCCATACCAGCCGAACATTTCCCTAGACAGCATAAACATATGCTTAATAAATTATGTTTGATTGTCTATATTTTATTGCATGTAGTCGCTTTCATGTTTTAGTTAAGCTCTCATATATTTTCAATAGAGATAAAGGATGAGAATATTTCATGTTTGTGTGACTTGGGTGCAGCATTAGAGGTCTGCTTTCAGCACTGTGCAAGCCCTATACAGACAACTAAATACGAGCAAGCTGCGTTGCATAAGTTTGGATACATGCCAATACAGTCAATCAATCAAACACATGTATTGTCGCCATCTGTTAGGCCATTACATATCCGAGCTTCAGTGCATGATATCACACAATGAGTGTACTCCTTGAGTCCGAGAATCCGAGAATAAGTGCATATCTCGCCCTTTAATCCAATGTTCTCAGGTCGTCCAAGGTCCCAACTAATCACTACTAGTCAAGCTCACTTATGTCATCGCGATCAGCTATGCACTACAATTTGTCACAATAGTCCCAATTAGTCATGATTAGTCACGATTAGTATCGGAGCCATGGCAACTAGGATCGGGAAGACATTTGAAAACATTGGATTAGTAATCACGACATATATTTTTATGGTAAACCTATTTAGACATACAAATATCAATACTATTTTCTATAAATGTAGTAAAATTTGAGATTTGTTGACTCCTCAAAATATTGGATGTGCACTTATTTTGGAACAGATAGAGTAAATAAAATTTCACTGTACAACAGCACGAGGGGTAACAATGGATCCAAATGAGTTGGGATGATCTTCTCCACAGCGTAGACAAAAATGTTGCTATGGAAGGTGCACTTTAATCTACCTGGCAAAAATGTTTTTTTTTTGAAGAAAAAAGTAGGGAAAATGTGATCATAAACTAGACTGGTTTTCATTTAGAAGAAAATGGACACCAAAAGTTTGAGATGGAGAAGACTTGACTTAGGTGACTGGATATACCATTACACCTTCCACGCAACCAGTTAAGCTAGGCTCGCTTAGCAAAAATGTAGGTACGCAGAATTTGCCACGACGTTGCTCGGGGAGTAGACAGAAAAGATTAGCGTTCTTCTGAGCTCGTCATTGCCGCGCTACCTCATCATCTGCAGGCGTAGGGACTGCACGCCAGCCATGCTAAACAGCTAAAGGTCCGGCTACTGGAGGAAGTCCATCTTAACATCAGTGACATCGAGTTGCAATATCTCAGCTCTGCACCCTAGTATGGCTCCGATGCTGCAATAGGCAAAGTGGAACGAGGCCTATTCAGGAACATAGTAAAACTGTAAATCAAGGTCATGAGTTCAATCTTTATATCAAAATGACTGATGAGGACTGAACATGCAGTTATATATATTTTTTCCATGAAAAGATTTGTGTATCTGACAGCATTTGGCTAGTGACAAAAAGACTAAATAAAGAAATAAAGATAATATTACTTGGGGTGCGTGCGTCCAAGATCGCCATGCACAAATTCCTTGATGTATGTTCCAGCCTATTAAACATATACCAGAGGATTACTAGAAAGAGCAACCAGAAAACTAAGGGCACAATTAGGCCTTACCATGCATCACCTTGATATCTATTAAACAAATCTAACATCTGGAACATTTTTCAATCCATTTCGATATGCAGAAAAACAACATATACCAACAATGGATATACAGAGATGTTCTTTAGAAAATGGCAAGCTAGTCGCAATACTAACCTGTGTGCATAGATGCAGCAAGTAGTAGCTTGAGCTGCCTGTGACTTTCTCAATCTCCATCCTGATGGACAAAAATACTTATCAGATGATATCATGATACAATGTTTTGAATAATGGACTATATAAAGCTGGAGGTCACCAGTGTATAATGCGCTTCCGCTCTAATGGGCTTCTACGATGAAGTACTCTTATTGGGGTCTTCTGTACAATTTCCTACAATGCAGGCGTGACAATGCTATAACATGACATGAGTTTGTCGAACAAAGTAATTTCAAAAAACATCAACCACAGGTTTGTCATACCATATCCTTTGTAATAGAAATATTATGCAGATCATCATCTGTCAGATTACGAGAAGTCCATATAAGGGCAGTATACTGCTTCTGTGCATTAAAGTAATATAAGCCTTAGTAACTCAGCAATGAAATAGATTCAGCGATTCAGCTAGTAACGCAACATGAGAGGGAAAAAAGATTGAATGAAAGCCAGAAACAGGTCTAACAGTGTCACCAGCAAAGCGATACCCTCAATTACATAAAGTACCTGTTTCTCTGCTTCTCCTTCGCGCATCATGGTCCATATTTCATTACCTACTAACTTGAGATTTCGAACTCTGACCTAAGGAATGATGAGGCATAAGCAAATCATACGCAATGCAAATATTCAATTGTGTTTAATTTCCTGTGTACTCTACAATTTTGATTGTGTCAGAATTCAGTTCTTACATATTTCTTTTCAGAGTTGTTAATTTTCTCTTCAATTTGTTGAACTTCAGTTTCAGATGGAATGGATCGAACATTCAATACTTCAACTAGAAATGGACGACCAGATCCAAGCATCCGTACCTACATATATGATATGTTCAGCACATGGAATATCAACAGGCACAGTTCAAGAATTCACTATAACATTACATCAATGTCTTCTCTCCCAGCAGCATGGAACTTGCAGCTATCACCTCTGCAGATGGCACGAACATTCTCCCCAACTATCTCCTACAATGGCTGTGATACTTAGATGTAGCACTCTTTCTTGAAGGGAGAGTGTGAGAGAAGCTTACCTCAACTGAAGCTTCACCCATTCTCTCATCATCTATTATCCAACATGACTGACTGACGTTCCTTGAAAGCTGACAGTGAAATGTAGTATCAGGGAACCAGAACCTAGTGAAATAGAAAAGGTACATATGCTTTATCTACTATGAATGGCAATTCAAGTTAGATGAAAGATAACCACGCACACCTTCAAATATCTTCCACCAAGATATATAGGTGATCTCAAGCATGATATTACAAGATGGCAGGGTTTGAACACCTGAAGCGACCGAATTAGTTGATGAAAAAGTTGGTACAGACATTTTCCCATTTCCAACAACAAAACAATATTATGGTAGTAATAGAGTAGTCACCTTTTCAGGAGGCAATTGAAATACATTACAGAATTCTTGATCTTGGATGCCCTCAAGAGTCTTGTAGATGAATGAATCTGATTCACTTGTTTGTTTATTGTTGCCATCTGCTGAATTCCTTTTATGGGCCTCATTTGAAGTATCACCTCCATTTCTTGAATCTGTGAAAACATCACAAAAATCTTCAGATGGATGAACAATATGATCCATCATCCATCTTAAGTATAATAAAGTAGTGTGTCCGAAGATGAGAGCCAGTATGATGAAACCTGTTTTCCTTTTACGGCTGTGCTCATTCGGCAGTAAACTATGAAGCTTTTGTGAAGCATCACCATGATTATATGCTAAGCAAATTCTAAATGAATTATTACCATGTTTAGCATTCTGCAAAAAAAAAAAAAAAAAAAAAAAACGGTGAAACATGTTGAAGTAAGGGAACAAGCAACTATTAATTTTAGAATGTTGTATCACCAGAACTACAAAGAAAATGCAGTCAAGAAAACACTTACCATTAGTTTCTCGAGTGATGGTGCTATCAAAAGTCGCAAGGCTTCCTTCACTGAAATTGTTTGTTGTGGAAACATTTTGTCCTTGAACCAATTCTCATTGACATATTTTTGTTTCATATATAATCTGTTCAGGTAAAAGTCAATGCGTTATGCAAACATTTATGTGGTACCACATGACATTAGAAAGACAACACATCCCCATGTGAATTTGAACAACAGAAAAGAAATTAATTTACATTTAATCATCCATTAAGAGTTTATAAAACTAAATATGGGCCAGTGCTGGCTATGATTAAACCTTTTCTAGTTAACCAAAGTTGTGATGACATTCTTTACAATATATGATTGTATCCCCTTTTTATATCGATTATGTAAACACTTATGGAACTCTGGCACGATTAACACAATGCTATCTCCATGAGCAACCGATAAAAATTTGGAGCAAGAGGATAACTGCCGCAGATATTGTTAGCTAGAGATGATTACCTAATTGCACGCTCATTAGTGGCTATAACCGGCGGTAGTGAAATTTCTAGAGAAAACTCGTCAACTTGGTAACCCTCCCTTTGCACTACTTGAGACATCATTGAAGAGATGTTGTCAATATGAGAAATGCCATTAGGTGTTTCTAGACCTTTATCTCGATTGAAGGCTGGCAGCAATACTCCCAAGCAGACAGAGCAATATGCATCATTCATTGATAGACATGGACAGGACCCTCCTTTTATGGAATCATCGTGTTCTTCGAGAAAGGAATGCAAAGCTGATGCCGTAAGAGATGCATGTGAGCAAGCACTGCTATAGGCTCCAAGCAGGCGCAAGATGCAACGCACACAGACCTGCAATACGGCAGAGTTCGAATTATTTTTATCCAATTCTGAATAAAGTATCAGCAGATAGGGTGCACTGTACTGAATGGCAGAAGAGCTTGAAGATAGAGAAAAGCTCAAGATTAAAAAAAAAGACCTCTAATGGTAATGCTTACTCGGGGCACAGAAGAAAGAGTGTTCCTCTCCACTGAACAAAACGCAGTCAGAATTTGAAACCGAAAGAGGCCACATCACAGAACAACGCCCCTCTTCCTTGTAGCCAAATATGAAATCTAGACTAGAGAAACAACTGCCCGGGTGAGCAAAGCTGCTCAAACAAACGAAGCCGATAGTACTAAATGCTCCTAGAGCACACGAGAAGCACTAAATCCAGCATTTACAGCAATAAAAAAAATCAGCCGCAACAACCGCTCCACTGATCTAACGGGCTCATGCGGAGGTGAAAACGAATGTTGGAGATCAAGCAGCGATTAGTGAACACTCTCACTTCAACAGCACACAAGCAGGTAGGAGCAGCCGTACCCCGACGGAAAGGAGGTGGTGGACGGCGTGCAGCGGCGGGAAGGAAGACTCCGCGGCGCGTTCAAGGATGCTCCTAACCTCCGCCTCCGCCGATGCACTGGTGTCCGCCATGTAGGTTTGGGGCGAAGGCTTGGGCTTAAACCCGAGCTGATTCCCCGGTGCCCACCATTTGTGCCACGGGTTTGCTGAGAGTGCAGGACAGTCAATCAGATTACGGTTGATCTCGTTTCAGTAACCCCCTGTCGCTGGAGCGGGAGTGGGCGTGGGCGCGCGGCGTGGCAGCGCAAGCGGAGTTCCAGGCGTGGGCGCGCGGCGAGGAAAGATGAGCCAGGATGGAGGGGGCGATCCTGGCGGCCGGCGGCGCGGAGACGGGAACGGGAGCGGCCGAGGCGGAGGCGCCGAGCGGGTATAGCCGTATAGGAGATGGGCTGTAAAGCGATGCCAAGTGGGCCAGCAATCATGTCGTGGCTTCTGCGTTTCTAGTGTGGGCTGCCGCTGTTTCGAAGGAGGTGGGTCTGGGCTGGACTGATAGCCCAGGCCCATGCGGTGGGTCACCACTAGTAACTGGGCCTCTATTTGTACCGAACTCTTCTTGTGCAGATATCGTTTTTCACCGTTTTCAAAAAAAAAAAAAACGAGTTTTGAACATAAAAACGCTTTGACTATGGCAGTACAATTCATGAGTTAATATTTGTTCGGCGGCCCGCTAACTTGCTTTAGGGAGACTGTCCAATTTGATACTCCAAGTTTCACGCAGGGCCCATTTTAGTCCGTGTCCTTTGAGGTTGTCCATGTAAGAGCATCTCCAGCAATCTTATGAGCATCTCCAGCAATCTTATCTTATCTTATACTCTTATAACTCTTATCAACAAAACTCCACTAGGTATTTATCTCAACATGCAAGTTATCCAACTAGACAATGCACTATCACATATAATTAAAATCCACTAGAACATGCAATTTATAATGTCCACGTCAGCAAGACACATAAGCATTTTGTTATCCACTCATCGTACCCGGAAATCTACTAATCCACAATTCCCGCAGCAACACGCAGGGTATGCTTCTAGTACTACCTAAAACAAACTATCTATTTCTCTCTCTGTGTTGCCACCCATTTTTATACTACCCAAATTTTGCTCCCAACTCCACCAGTACTACCTACAACTGGCTACCCAAACTCATACTAGCAGAGAATGACATATGGGTCCCACATGTCATCCTCTCTTTTGTTCTTCTTCTAGCCATGGATGGAGCTAGAGGTGACTAGAGGTGCGACGGGGCAGCCAGCGAGCCCGCGTAGGCGGCCACGCCGCTGGGGAGGGCCTTCGCGTTGCTGGGGCAGGTCGCCGCCGAGAGGACCACGCCGGGGCAGGGGGAGCACGCTACCGCGAAGACCATGCCGGGCAGGGGAGCCACACCGCACCTTGCGTGCCGGCTAGGGAGGCGCGCCCACCACACTCACGCACGTCCCGACAGGACGGCCGCACCTAGGATAGGTAATGTTGCTGGAGATGCTCTAACCAAATTCGGAGAGGCAAGCCCAGACGTCCCGACGGAACGCCCGCGCCTAGGATAGGTAGTGTTGGGTTCATAAACCTAGAGTCTCTCATGGACTGGCTTTCCAACAAAAGCTCGGCCCAACAGACAACGTTGTGAGCAACGCGCAACTCATGGGCCGGCCCAAATACCTAGACGACGGGCCAGAAGGACGATCCAATCTCTGTCTGGAAGGCCTGGCCGAGGAGGAACGGCGCCCGCTTCCGACTCCGGCCCACCTCTCCGACCGGAGCACTCTCTTCGGTCTCCAGCCCGCCTCCGGACGATCTCTCCGACCGAAAGGCCTAGCCAAAATGCCACTTCTGACTTTGGCCCGCTTCTCCGATCGGGAATGCGCTGGACCCCTGCCTACGGCTCCTCTCCGACTAGCGTAATCAGAGCCAACTGGGACCAACCGACCAAGGACCCCCGCTCGGTCAGGACTAGGAAACAGACGAAGAAACTAAGGCAGCGCACTCAAGTCAACTGCAATACCAAGGACCACACCCTGTACACCTGTAGGATAGTACCCTACGACCTCCCTAACATAACAGAATGCAAGCAGTGTTGTAGGCGCCGACATTTTCCCTACAGTATTGTGGGCGCCATCAACTCCCATACTAGACAAATACGGTAAGGCTCCCCCCATATGCCTCTGAGGCGTCGACAGTGTTGTGGGCACCGGCATTTATCATGCCAGACAAACATGGTAAAACCCCCTACATGCCTCTCGGTATTAACAGTATAGCAGGTACCGACATCTACCATACCTGAAGAAGACGACACAACCTCCCATGTGCATCTGACATTCAACAGTATTGTGGGCGCCTACCATCATCTTGTATCTGCCGGCGTGGGTAGCAAGACTTAGCAGCGAACGTACTCTCTCCCTCTCACTTGTAAGGCCATCCCCTTCATCTATACAAGGAGATGCGCTCTCTTCTAACAGATAAGTTCATTCAGATCGATCAGTTCACTAGTTCACAACAACAGAACCGCCAGGTTCAAACCACAAGCACACGCTCGAACACATAGTGCATAGTGGAGCTCCCATCACTCTTGGCTCCTCTGATCAGAGTCCGATCGGACCTCTTGTACCCTTATCTTTCTCCTTCTCGTTTGTAACCCCACTACAAACTTCGAGCACCTGGGCTTAGGAATAAAGTCATCGACCGACTCAAACTGGACGTAGGGCATGTTGCCTAAACCAGTATAAACCCTATGTTATTGAGTGCTAGGCCACCTCCGATTACAACGTACGACAAAACTATAAATATTTACGTGTTGGTCACTTTCTGCACCGACAGTTGGCGTCGTCCGTGGGGAAGACGTTGTACGTTCAACACTTTTTGGTCATCGGATGGCCCACTTTTCCGCTACCTTCGCCATGGCAGGCTCAAGCGATGCGACTCGCTTCGGCTCACTGGAATTTCCCGCACTCCCACCTATTGGGATGTGGGTCTCACCCATCTTCGAGCCATCCCAGGCCTTCCTCTTTGGAAGTCTGGACTTTGTCGCCGACCGGCTCGGCGTACTACACCTCCACGAGGAGGCACTTTTTCCGATGCCCATCGGGGGGCGCCCTCCCTCGGCTCTGGGATGCATGATGACTTCAACGACGAGGCGCATGCGCTTCATTCCGAGCAAACTCTCTGCTCAAACCCCACTATGAGTAATGTACATACTATTATTTACTTACTATTCACTATCTTCCGCTGATTATCCGGAGGAACCCTGTTGTCCCTACCACGACCGCCATACGACCGGTTCCCCTACGACCTCATGTCCCCTGTGGATGCATACGCCCAGGGGCTCCGAAGGACGCCGGCGCCACCCCCTCTCACGTCCGAATTCAGGGGGATGGCGAGCTATGTTCCCACCTATTTCCTCGACCTCATGGATGACGATGTTGAGAGTGACGGCTCCAGCATCAGCGGCGAGGCACCTAGCCACCGTCCGTCCTAGAAGTGTGCTATGGCAGACGCTCCGGGACAACTGCTGGTGGTAGTAGAGTCCTTGCAGACTCACACCCCTCTGGACCCTCATGCGGGGACCCTCACGCTCACATGGGAGCACGACGAGGAGCTACGACAACAACGGTAGAACCAGCTGCCACTTGCGCTGGCACGCTCGGTGCACCATACTGCGCCCCGTGCGCATAAACCGGTGAGCGGCGCTTAGGGTCACGCCCGCTGGTTCTGGCGCAACATCATGGATGGGGGGAACGATCCCCCATAGTTCACTCGGGCTGACCAGAACATTGCCGCTGCGGCAATGCTTCTACGTGGCCTTCCCAAGCCGAATGACCCCTAGGAACAAGCGACCCACCAGAACCTCTGGGCACTGGTGGAAACCGCCGCCGTTCAATAGGCGGAGAGCTCCGCATCGCAACACTGACTCGTGGCCTCTCTTCCTACCAGGGGACTGGGGACGCACCAGACAAATCGCTGCACCCGCTCACCGCTACAGCCACTGAGCGCGGCATAGGAGGCCACATCTACGCCTCGTCTTGACTTGGCGCCCGCTCCGCACCGATCGCCTATATGCGAGCGGCTCGAGCCGAACCAAGACGCTCACAACATCATCAGCGACCGGCGTCAGTCTCGGCAGGATGATGGCGACCATCGAGCGGCAGTGATGGCAGGCGACACCCCGCCTCTACCTATGGTTATGAGCAGTTGAGCCTCACGGGCCACGCCCAGGCTCCTAAGGTTGTAGCCTATGGGACAAACGGGCAAGTATGAAAAAGAAAGATTAAAAAACAAAATTATGCTAACGTAAAACTAAGGAACGAATAGGGACAAGCTTCCCTGAATGGAGTGATTCCATCACAAAAAACAAAACCGATTGTAGTCATTGAGTACACAAGAACGTTTACACGGGGGCTCCCCCATGAACTTAACTTTTTACATTCGCTAAACTACTTATACTTTACAAGCTATTGGGGCTGCCCGGCGGCATCTGCTGTCAGTGCGACCGGCGAAGGCACAGGCTGCTCACTCCCTGGTTAGATGACATTCAGCTCGGTTGAAGATAGGGCGATGTCCACTTTCAACCCAGGCTCCATGCCATCCGTAGGTTGGGCGATGTCCCCCTGATGCATGCTTCCGGCCATGTCCTCATGGCGAGCATCCATCACCCACTACGTAGAGACTTGCTCGGTCAACAACCTTGCGTGTAGCAGCAAGCTCTCCTCGAGCGACTAGATGTCCTCCATGCTACAACCGTCGGCATACCCACTGTAGATGGTGGCGAAGTCTAGGTCCAGGTGGTACATTGCCATCGAAGTCAACACCCCCGATGCTTTGTAGAATAGCCCATGGGTGATGAGGGCCTGAACCTCATTCGGAACCTCCACCAACCGGATGGTGGGCGTGCTGGTACTTGGCACTGACCCGAAGACCTCCGAGATGACAAGCTAGGCAACATTGCAGATCTGGTCAAGTTCCCCCTCAAGAGCACATCACTCTTCAAGGAACTTGGCCAGCGCCTCCGCATTTTGGCCAAAAGTCGCCTTGGCCGTCTCTAGGTCCCGCTCCAACGATTCCACCTTTCCACCCAGCTCTAGAAAAAGGACAACAAGCTCAGAATCAAGCTATAGGAAGAAACCAACATGTCAAAAGTAGAAAAGGTACTTATCGAGGTGGGTGTTCTCAAGGACAGAGAGTCCCTCTGCCTACTAGGTCACCTGCTCGCGTAGCCGGGTGTTCGCCTCCTCCATCCCCATCACCCGGCCCCGAAGCGCAAGCACTTCTTGGTCTACCTCCGATCAGGCCTTTTGCTCTGACTCTAGGGCATTCCGCTTCGACCCAAGGGTCTCTAGGTATTTTTGGAGTGCCGCCTCGATGTCCGCCAGGTACTTCCATAGCTCTGCCTTAGTCTCTGCCTGGCGGGCCTTCGCCGCCTCAAGCCCCTGCTTGGCGGCGGTCGCCCGCTCTGCTGTGAGCTGCTTCACCATCAGCGCCTCATTCGCCTCCACCGCCTAGTCCTAGGACTCACAGAGAGCGGACTCCAGCTAACGCTCAAGCTTGGCCATCCGGGCATGCTCCATCTGAAGGAAACGGGACTTGCGGCACGACATCTCATGTAGACCCTGCAAAAATGAGAAGCAAGCATGCTAAGGCAACCAATGAGAGACTAAGGGGTTAAGGACAAGCGCGGGACACTCACATCCACGGCATGGCGTAGGTTGACCTTGACCAACCGTTGGATGGACTAAACCCGCTCCTGGGCATCCTCAAGCTTCACCGACAGCTTGGCAAGATCAGACTCCATGGTGAGTCCTCTCCCCCCGAGGATGTCCCAGAGCTGGCACTCCTGTGAATCCCGAAGGATGAACCGGACCTTCGTTGGGTCCTCAAGATAGGGCCACACTAGGTCAGTCTCCTCCAGCCCATTGGAGGGTCCAGCCTCTGACCAGACCACCGCCAGCTCCTACGACGGTGCCGACAACTCCACCAAGTCATCCGCTTCATCGTTGGAGGGGATCCCACCACCTCGTCTTCGTGGGCCACTGGCAGATGTTCCGGTTCTGACTCGACCGCATCTCCCGGCACCTTCGGTGTTGACTGGGAGGGTGAGCCATGTAGCTCTCTGCCCAGTGAGGCAGGGAACCCCGTCTCCCTCTCCTCTTCCACCACAGCCAGTGGAGGAGGGGCCGCAAGGGTTACCTCCGACGTGACCTCTGCTGTCACCACCGGGATCACCGCCAACACTGTCGCTGCCGCTACCGCCATACTAGCAATCGACCCGGGAGGCACCCCCCAAAAGGAAAGGACTCACCGCCACCCTGCTCTCTCCACCGCTCGCCATGGCATGTTGCAAGGTGGGCCTCCAAACCTCCTGCATGGAGGTTGGGGCAATGCTCAACCCTGTCAGCATTTGGCCGCTGTCAAAAAGTATAGGTCAGTCATACTCCAAAAAAGACTCAACAGCAAGATCGAAAAGAAATAAAGAAAGACACACCGGGATGTAAGCGGCATGACTCTAAAACCAAGACCCAACGTCGATGGGCCCATAGGGCGAGGACCGCTCCCAGGCTATGACCCGTGCCCCCTTACTTCAGCCGGGGGTGGAGTCGACCCAACCGGCTCCTACCCGGCCCACGAGTCACCACGATCTTTGGCTCAGGGCACGTCGATTGGAGCAACAGGTGGGACATCCTCCCACTGTGAGTCGCGCGCTGGCACCGACCTCGGCGATGCGCGGGTGCAAGCCCGCTCCTCTAATCACCTAGCTTGCTCGACCGTGCTCGCGACAGGTGGGGACGAGACTGGTGATGCCACCAAAGGGCACGGTGACCACATCCGCTTCGCCTCCCGTTCGCTGGTGGTGTCTGCGCTCGTAGCACGCTTCCTCGGCATGGGAACATCACCGCGCCTCTTCGCCTCCTGCTCACTGCCAGCAGACACGGCCGTAGGATCGTTACACTGCGCTGAGGTCACAATGACCTCCTAGCTTTCCTCCTCCTCAGAGAAAGTCATGTCATCCACCTCTATGGGGCCCTCTGCCTCGAGCTCTGACTCGACGTCACTCCTATTTTCCTTGGCCTTCATGCGCCGGGCGATCTCCTTCGCCTTCTCATACTTCCGCTGAGCCTCCTCGGCTTTCTTCTTCTTGGCATCCGCCGCCTCCTTCTGGGCGGCCTGCCGAGCCGTGCGCTCTAGCCCCTTCGGAAGGTGTAGCCGGGACTTGTAAGCTTCAAGTCCCTACAAAACAGGCAACTCATAATCAAAAAAGTAGGAAAGCAAAGGGGAAAAGAACATAGAGTAAAGAGAGGGGAGCATACTAGTTTGGACACCACCGAGGCATTGAGAGGTTTGGGCTTTCCATCGACCTTCTCTTTAGGCTTCAGCTACAGCACCCGGTCGAGGCGACTCTAGACCTCATCATTCGGTAGCTCCTTCGATGACGCACGATCGAGGTCTGTCGGGCCGCCGTACTTCCACATCAGCTGCGCCCTCTCTACTAATGGAGCAACCCGATGGTGGTAGAGGGTGTGGAACACCCGCACCCCATCTGAAGCGGCCTGATTTCTACGAAGGGAAATCCACAGAGTCAAAGTGTAATAAGACCGTTGTAAATCATATTACCCAAATTCCAGTCGAATACCACATCCATACAACGATAATATCAGAGTAATTTATTACATCGCCACATTGGCGGAATCAAAAGTAGCATTCAATCAGAACAGCTTGAAGATAGGATCGCCAAACTCGAGCATAGGCACAAACCCCTCAACCATCAAGCTCCTCGGAGTTATACTCCTCAGCAGAACCTGTGTGCCAAAATTTATCAGTACGATTTGTACTGGCCACTCCCACCCTATGAGCATTGCTTTGGATGCAAGTTGGGTATAATCAAAAGGAACCTATAAGGCTGGGGTTTCCTATGTATTAGCATATCAAGTATATAATAATAGTTGGTCAAGTTTTTAACACCATACCCACACCCATTCCACCCCATTTCCATCTAGAGCTAGGTTTCGATCCTGGGATCGACATACCACCATCTCCACATCATCACCACATCACCACCATATCATCACTTAGTCGATAGGCCAACTCCCTCTCGGCACTATCTCAAGGCCCGTAGCCCCTGGCTACGACCGACACTCTCTCACGGGGGAAGAAGAGAAGGACTCATCTCACTATCTAGTTTAAGCGAAACCCAGGAAAGGTCCATAGCCGACAAGTCGGCACATGTATCGATCGATCAACCATACACTCTACAGAGGTTTTACATAACCACAAGATCTGCCTTCCTCACTGACCGTCGTCAACTAGACTGATTTCGGCCACTTGCTAGCCTAGGATAATGCCACTCTACCATTCAGCCCTGGTACACCCCAAGTCTAGTCTGAGGTGGCTAAAACTGTGAGTCATGAGCCGGGTCCACAAGGTCTCCATGAAGTCTTAGAAGGGTGTGGGGGATCCTCCACGCCCCATACCTCCCTCGCACTGTCCGCTATCAACCTAGCAGTAGTGGCAATATCCTACCAAGTAGTCCAGCCGTCCCGCACCATATAGGGCGAGTGGTACGTAAGGCTTCCCGGTGAATCTGAGTACTAGTAAGTCCTTAGGGATGACCAAGCCAGAATGTCTTCATTAGGGTTTCCATTTACCATGCCACCACAACACCTCCATCCTAGGCTTCTCCCATCATAGGTTCACACCCAGGGCCACCTCATATATCGTTTACCCACCACAGGTATCCATTCCAGGGGTGCCTAGGTAGCACCACATGGCATGACTTGCCCTAGGCTCGTCGTATACTCCAACTTGGTCGACACAACCCTTACCCTCCATGCACCCAAGTCACACACGCAGCACTCTCCCCATAGTCCAGTTAACACCAATTTCCACCACGCATCAATGTAGTATAAGCGTAGTAGAAGTAATAAGCATTATAGTAGCAAGCATGTGTCTAGCCTAATAGCAGGGTGAGCAGGGGTAAGGTTGCGTCAAGGTAAAGGCCATCAAGAAAACATACTACCATGCAAGTCCTATCACAGTGTGATTACAACAGTAAAGCAATAGCAGTTCTATATTAGTCATGCATAATAGGTGCTACGAGATTGGGTGGGATGTGGCACCTTCAGTGTAGTCGTCTCCGTACTCCTCATGGTACTCACGATCCTCGTCCGTCTGGTTTCCTCCGAGTTTGCAACGATCGCATTATAGTCGCGTTAGCGACGTCTATAGAATAGCACAAAGAAGCAATGAAAATTCAAAGGAGCCAAATGCACTCAAACATGGGTTCATTGTGTAGAGCTTGATTTTAGATGAATTTTGGTCCTGGTCTTGTATTTTTCTGAGTTCGTATGCATTAGTTATGAATTTCCGAAGTTTAAATCATTTCTAAAAATGGAAAAGGACGAATTAATCCTGGGCTGACACGTGTCACGCTGTGACTGGTCCATGTGGCATGCTGACGTCAGCATGATGTCATCGGCTCGGCTCTGAGCTGACAAGTGGGGGTCCTGCTGATGTCATCATGACGTCATCAACGTCATCAGTTCCAATAGGTGGGACTAAGGGCTCTTGGGTCACTGACATGTGGGTCCGGTCAAAGTCAATGTTAAGTCAACAGGTGACTCAACGATCAACGTTTTAGGGTCACTGACGTGTGGGGCCAGTGCTACTGACGTCAGCAGCTGATGTCATCATGACGTCAGCATGACGTCACCTTAGCTGTGTTGATACTGGCAGGTGGGACCCACGTGATGTCATCATGACGTTAGCATGACATCATTTGCTGACAGGTGGGTCCGGAGTCTCTATGCCGCTAACATGTGGGGCCAGGTCAACCATCAATGTTGACCGATCAACGGTCAACACGGGCCGGGTCCGAACTGGGCTGGTTCGGCCTGGATATGGGCTGGATTTGGGCTAGGCCGGCCCGAACACGTGGCAAGCTGTGGCACTGCCATGTCATAGCCATGGGCCTCCACTGGGCTTTGTCTACTGTTTGGCCCGCACTACGTGGCTCATGGTGGACTCAGGTTCACGGTCCATGGACCGTTGGTAGGTCTACGGTGGACCGAGTCCACCCTCTTTCCCTTTTGGCTTGGCTCACGTGCACCGAGTGCAGGCGCGTGCGGCCGGTGAGGGGAGGCCTCTGCTTCCATCCCTGGCATGCTCCCACCGGTGGTGGGCTCACCGGCATGATCCTATGGTGGCGCTGGCATCCAATTAATGTGGGGAAAAGTTTCCCCAGGCCATGGCAAACACGATGGTGAGGTCTAGGTGGCGGCCGGGGCTTTCTAGGGTGTTGGCCACGGTGGTCGGCGGCTCAAGCATGATGGTGCATGGGGATGGCGCGGTGGTAGCGGCAAAAGCCGGTCATGTGGTGCGCGTGAGCGTCACGGTGCTCCAGCGGGCTCGTTGAGTAGGTCGAGGGGACTTCTAGAGCCTTCGATGGCCTTGGCCATGGTGGCGGCTTGATTCGGCCATGGCGGCGGTCCAGTGGTGAACGACGCAGGCTAGGTGGCATAGCAGCGGTCCTCTTTTCTCATGTATGAGCGCGTGGTATGCTTGTTCCTTGGCCAGTGTGTGCGTGCGTGTGTACCTAGAGGCCGGAGACGGCCTTGGCCTACGCGCTCCTGATGTGGAGCGCCATGGTCGATACAGCGAGGTCTGGCGGCGAGCAGGGGAAAGACCGGGGCTCACCGTTGGTGTCAAAGACAAAAGGATGGTGGTGCGGTGGCGGGTCGCGGCCGTGTAGCTCTAGAAGCAGTGCAGTGCAGTGCAGCATCGCCCGCTCTAGCTCCAGCTCTAGCGAGCTTCTCCCCCCCATGGCGGCTCCCTTCTCCTTCCTGCTTCTTCCTCCTTGCTTCTTCCTCCTCCCTCCCCTGGCTCGGGTGTGCAGTGGATGGCCACAAAGTGGCGGCGGGGCGATGGGAAAGCTCTAGGGCTCCCGAGGCCGGGGCTTTTATAGCCGAGCTCCAAAGCTCCCATGGCGGACGGCGATCGAGCGGTGGAGGCGCGTGCATCGCATCCAATAGCCTGCTTGTGGTTGCATAGGTGCGGCACAAGGGGGAACAAGGCCATGCTCCGGGCGTGACCCCCTGGCCTGCTCCTACCAATGCTGTCGGCCTCCGGTTGCGTGGGCGGTTGAGGCATGGGGGGAAGACGACACTGTGGCAGGGGTGCGGCTGACACGTGGGGTCAAGTGGCAGCGGCAGCAAGGGAAAGCGGGGAGGCACGCGGGCATGGACGACGCGCTGGGCTGCTTGCTAGGCTGGCTACGCGAGTTGGGCTAGCCTGCTGCTGCGCGCGCAAGCTGGGCTGGCTGGCTGCTGCACGCTGGCGGGCCGAGCAGGCTGAGCCAGCTGCGGGCCTCCTCCTTTCTTTTCCTTTTTCTATTTTATTTTTCTTTTTCTTTGTTTAAATTCAAATTGATTTGGAATTTTGAATTCAAAATTGGTGTACCTTATTCATTGGAGTTTTTAGATATGAGGCCCACAACATTCTCTTTCATATGTTAGGAATTTTATTTAGCTATTTTGTATAACAAAAATAGGTGTAGTTTTGTTATACAAAAAATAGAATTAGTTTTCTCTTAATAATTACTTTATGGTTTATTACTTTAAAGAAGTTGTTAAGCATTACATAAAACAAATGAGAATCCAAATCACCTTGTGAGTTAACAATGTATGCTATGTTTCATTTGTCAGTATTTAAATAAACATGATTAATAAATGGCATGCCATGCTCATGAAATTGTTTAGTTGGATTACAACTAATGCAACACCTAGGGTTGGCTCCTACAGATATCACTCAACATTGCATGGGGTAACAACAAAAATTTTGTAGTTGTGATTTTTGGTGTGTGGATTTTTGGGTTGTTACACCATCAAGGCTGATTTTTTTACAATTTGGCCCTTTTTGAAAGTTTCTCACAAATAGACCTCTGGCGGAAAGAATTCAGGAAATGGACCCTTAGCTCGGTGCCACTATTGCTGGCGCTGAACTCTGGGGCATGGTCTATGACCTGCCAGGGAGCTCGGCGCTAGAGTGACTGGCGCCGAGCTCCCTGCATTTAACCCTAGCCCAACTTTCCTGCCCAAGCGTTCTTCCTCTTCTTTCTCCTCTCTCTTGGGTTTTTCTCTCCCCACTTCACCTTACCTCACGAATCGTCATATTGGACCTTGAAAATCTTGATTTGATCCATAGATCTTCGAGAGCAAGGTATCCTCACTCCCCTCCTTGTTTTTTCACATCGATTCGGTATATATTAGTCAGATTTTGAACCTAAGAATCGTCATCACTTAGGGTTTCATTATATCCCTCAATATATGTATTATACAACCATAGGTTGATTCCAAGGCATGGAAAAAGCTAGCAAACCTAGGCGCATGTAGTTATGTTATGGGTTCATTGTTGTGGATCAAATGGAAAACCCTAGGTTTAGGGTTTAATGTTAACTGCTTCCGGTTCTTAGAACGAAATTGGTTGTATTGTAGTTATGGTTCTCATTGATATTTATTTGTCATGCTTTGATTTATATTTGTTAAATTACATCCGTTTTGTTAGATGCAAGAAATGTTTTAGGAGGAGTTTTGGCGAAAACGGGTCGTCCTCGAGAATTATACCCTGACGCGTCTAGCAAAGATGCCCCCATCCCTCCTGACTTCCCTATCCCTAACTGTGACTGTGGTTTCCTGGCCCATGTTTTTCAATCGAAACATAGCGGCGCGTTGCTTCTACACATGCAGTCGGTTTAATGTAAGAAATTATTTACACTATCCTCTTTCTTTATTTGTGTAAGTATGCTACTAATAGTTTGTTGGAATCTCATTGTGTAGGACCATGAGAGGTGCTTTTTCTTTCAGTGGATCGATGGTGCAGACAAGTTTGATCCTAGGTACCTCTTTTTTGACGATTGGTTTAGAGGGAGACATCCACATGAGCTCTTCAAGCGGTGGGTTCCACCCCCCTAACCCTCCGCCAATGATGGCTAAGGAGAAGCACCTAGCTGTAGTTACACAACTCGAGGAACCTCCTTTATGCGATTGCGGAGATCGAGCTGTGATAAACCCTGAGAATACGTTGGAGTTTGTGTGTCCAAACAAGCATGAAGTAAGTGCAAAGTGTATGTGTTGAAATCTTGAGCTATATGTGTTCATGTACTAATGTGTCATTATTTAGGTGTTTTCAATGGCGAAGTGTTGTTTCAAGGAGTGGTTGTATGGTCCTAAGAACCAATGGCCGGAAGAACCACGGAGGATTAAGGAAAAGAAGAAAGAAAGGGTAATCTACAAAGCACCTCCTGTCATGTGCGAATGTGCTGTAAAATCCAACTATGGCCTAGTCCCTTCAGAGCTTAGAATAGGCCATTATTGTGGCCATATGATTGAGTATGATGAGGTTCGTTATTTGTCTGGTTAACATGAAATTGTATTTTGTTTGTTTTGCTAAGACATATATGATATAATATTTGTTTTGAACAGAGCACTAGGAAATGCAGTTGGGAATGTTATGATGGTCAAGCTAAGTTCTTGGATGAACTAAAGAAGAGGCAACTAATTGCATGGAAGAGGAGATATGGACCTGACTACGTCAACCTATTCGTTAAACATCACAAAGAAAAGATGCGTGGGTTTACTAGACAGCGCGGTATTTGTAACCTGATCGATGTTGGGCTTACCTAATGGGGATTGGAGAGGCGGATGATGTTAGAGGAGGAGAGGGCAAGGAATGAGGCAAGGGAGGAGACAAGAGTATAGATGCAGGTCTTGAATGAGCATGTTGCTACATTATGTGCCAGTGAGTGCTTGAAAACCTTTTATTATGTTGCCTGGTTTTAAATGTAATATAATCACGTTGCTAACTGTTTGCATTTTATACGTGAAGGGATTGGTTGCAGTGGGGAACATGCCGCAGAGGTGGCTCATGCAAGGTATGAGGAGAAGAAGTTAGATGACCATAGATCACGAGCTGGTCACACCGTTCAATCACCAATTATGTTGTTTAATGAGGGGGGCGAGGATGAGGACGACACTGCCAGACTGAGTGAGCTCATTGCTCTAGTAGAGGCAGGCATGCAGGCATAGGAGGCTGAGGATGACACTGGCAGACTTAGCAAGCTCATTGCTCTAGCAGAGGCGGGCATGCAGGCTCAGGAGGCTAAGGACGACACTGCTAGACTGAGCGAGCTCATTGCTCTAGCAGAGGCGGGCTTATAGGTGGTGGAGGATGACGACGTGTTCTTCACTCAGGCCACAGCAGCCGTAGATGAAGCAAAGGCCACTTACTACAGGCGATAGGCAGGTCAGAGCAATGTAGGTGAGCCTAGCCACAGCAACAGGGTTGTAGTAGAGGACTAGTACTCGGATGATGAGTTGCTTACTCAGTACGTTTCAGACTGAGGATTTGGAAGTGCATTTGCCCCTATGTCTACTGTCGGCACATAGTTGTAGTATTAATATGTTGTGTAATGTGGCATAGTATTGAACTTTTCATTATGTGGTTGTAGTATTAATATGTTGTGTAATATTCCACATAATGATACAGACGTATTGAAATGTGAACACGTGCTGCAAAAAAAACCTAACGACATACGACATTATATAAATCAACACACAAAATAAATCAAATGGCATGTGACTACATGTATCGAACCTGGGTACAGAGTTTCCTTCAACTAAACCTAACATGCCTTAGGTAATTAAACCATGCCTTAGGTAATGAAACCTAACATGCCTTAGGTAATTAAACCTGGGTACATATGAAAAAGATAAAGTCATCCTAGTAGTGTGGCCACATAGCAAATTGTGTTGTACCTTCTCCATAGTAGCCTCCCGTTGTTGTTGTTGGTGGTGGCGGTGGTGACAGGGAAGGGCCCTTATTCTTGTGGTTAGGGCAGGTGCAATATGGATCATTTTAGAGTGCCTCCTGTGAATCGGTACCATTGTTGTTGTTGTCCTGTCCGTCGTCCTTGTAACCGCTGCTAACTTCTCTTTCTAGATCGAAGATACGGTCCTGTAGGTAGTAGATGTACTCCTCATGTAGATAAATAGGTCGAGGATCCACCCACCTACTGAACCCACAGTTTTCTTCGGCCAAGGAAGACTACAATAAGTATGTCGTGTAAGTTATATACAAGACAAACATATTGAAGGAACAAATAGTAATAGCAATTACCCATGTTTGCGGGCATTTGAAGAAACGATGACCTCCATCTATTCCCTCGGTGAACATCTGCACTAGGCAGTCCTCACCATGCATGCATTTTGGCCACTCTTCTTTCCTTTCATCATATCCTCTCAGTGGTGCCTCTTTGGTGAAATCACTTTTGCTCTCAACTGGGAACCTCTCATAAAGAGCTTCCTTAGAGAAATCAGGACCAAGAGGACCCTCCCACCCCTAGGTAGTTCCCTTCCCCTTTCCTCTCCCTCTAGACAACCCTCCAGACATTGGTAGTGCAATGAAAGAAAATGTTGAGGAGTGTTCTTCTTCCTTGTTGTGTGTGTGAATGAGAGGGAGTGAGTGGTCATTTATAGGTTGAGAGGAGGAATGGAGGCCTCTCAATGTGCCATGTCAGCGATCCGTGTGCCTCTTCACCTTAGCCCTTGGATCAAACAGTCATAAGATGGATAGTGGAGATAGAGTGGAGTTGTGTTTCCTTGCATGCCAGTACTATATCAGTGATGTGATAATTCGATGTTGTCCTTGTATCTGAAAAGTCTATGTTTATTGTCTGAAAAGCATAGATTTGTTCACTGTTGCTTGGTAACCCTAGATTCATCTACAAAGCATATGTATGGTACGTTTGCATTATACATGTTCTAATAAATTTATAGTTAATCTGTGTACTACATTTATGCCTTTGTAGAAGTGTAGTATGATTAATGTTTTACGGGAAAAATTCGCAAGAGTTTGCCTTATTTTAGGAGCATCCACAGTTACAAATAGAGACATCAATATATATTCCAAACATTTAATCATCCAAGGAGCATAATGCAACCACAATGAACATCACAACCAATATAATATGTCCTGCAAAGTACAAATAGTCCAGAATGTCCATACAGTCCCAAATAGTTATTGAAAAGTACATACAAAATCCATAATAGTTCATACTAACAGCTACCACATCCTTCACTGCCTCCTTCTCTTGCCCTTACCCTTGTGACCTAGAGCGCTGGTGCCTAGAGTGTAAGGGTCACGCGGACGGCGTCGTCTAGTGCCTAGAGGCGGTGTAGAATGAGTCGAGGGAGCGTCATGGAGCTGAGAGGGGCCAAGCTCATCGTGCCTCTTGTCCACATCATCATCATCATCGTCCTCCTTGTCCTTGTCCCCATCCCCTGTAGCTGCTTGGCTAGAGGAACCCAAGCCTCCTCTAACTACGGAAGGAATGTACACGTCTTGCATCATGTCTGTCTTGCAACCACAACGACCAGCCGCACGGCGTAGACAACGTGATAGCCTCTGTTGTACAAGACTATGTTAACTAAAAGAATCTAACGTATTAATGATATGTTTGAAAGAATATTTTTAATCTTACTTCCAGGAAGCCAAGTATGTAGTCGTCATTGACTCTCGGCCAAACACGCTCAATCTCTTCAACTGAGCATTTGAGTGTATTGCCCTACAACAAAGTTCTTAGTAATAATACTTTTGAATAGATAGCAATAGGTTTTGTTTTGTTTTATACAAGAATCTAACATATTATAAGGGTGATATGGCTCAAAGGTGTCACTAACTACAATAGATAACTCCTAATATTGGTCCAAGAATGCCTAATGTATTGTTATGCGACTTAACGTACATAAATAAGGCAATTGGCTTACCACTCTGTCCAAGATTGTTCCTGCCTCCACCTGCCTTCCTGCACAAGTCAACTGGTCGTACGTCGTGTCTTCATCGTCGGAGGACTCGATGTCGGCGTAGTCAGCTTCGGTCCATTGTACCCTCAGCCTGCAACGTGTCGCACGCTGGTACCAAGCTTGGTACCACCTAAACTCATAGTTCATGTGTGGCTCATTGTTGTCGTCCATGTTATCGTGCATCTCCTCCCATTCCTGAATGAAGGACTGGTG
Source organism: Miscanthus floridulus (assembly GCF_019320115.1). Lineage (NCBI taxonomy): Eukaryota > Viridiplantae > Streptophyta > Magnoliopsida > Poales > Poaceae > Miscanthus > Miscanthus floridulus. Next base: position 77,475,594 of record NC_089590.1, read on the forward strand.
GTGCCTCTCCCAGTCAAAAATCTTCTTATTCCTCTGACGATCCAACCTGCACGTATGTCATCGTTACTTGAATCCATGTACGTGTCACCATATTAATAGAAATGGACCATCATCATGAGACATTTAAAATATCAAAACACTTACTTGTGTAAGTCAACGCCAGTCGAGAACAGAGCCGTAGGCCAAAGCTGTCTCACTCCAAATTGGTGTGCAACCCTATCTGGCAGGTGGTACTCGATAGCATAGAAGCAGATTAGAGGGCACCTCATCCTATAGAAGTCGTCATCGGCCCCACAAACATTTCTCAGCCAAAAAGGAAGTTTGTCCTCTCCACCATACGGCTCCCACTCCACCTGCAACATGTCCAAATAAGATGTTAGATGGTATACTAATCCTTTTGAAAGTAGCATAGAAACTAAAATTTACTTACACTAGACATCATCAGCGTGTCTAGCTCATTCGTGAAGTCAATGTACGCCCGGTCTATCCTCATGTGCGGAACCCTAACCTGGTCCCAAAGGTATGCCCATGTCAGCTAGTGACTTGGAGGCTGACCTTGGAACCACTCATGACAATCCAGAACCTCTGGACGGCCAACTGGAAGACGAGCCCACATCCATAGCTATAACAAGTACACGCATCCACCAAGTGATAGGTTGGACGAAGACCGACGACAACCCTCGTATAGCTGCCGGTATAGAAAACACAAGACTGCAGAGCCCCAGCTGTACTGACCTGCCTGGTCCCAGTCACTAAGGTAGTGGATCCACATCTAGGACGCACTGTCACCCATAGCGTCGGGAAAGAGAACGCAGGCAAAAAGGTGTAGGATCCACGCCCGGTAGTAGTACCCAACCATCTCCTCATCTGCCTCCTCGGGGCACTATGCAAACTCTTCACATAGCTAGGAGATGGGAACTCCAGAAGTGCGAGCCCCTTGCTCGCCAAGCTCACGCCTAAGGAAGGCCTCCACTCGTGTTCTCCAGCCCTCTGACCTACACTGCCCGGTGACTGGGTTGCCGTGAATCCTTAGGCCTAGCATCTTCTGATAGTCCTAGAGCGAGACTGTAATCTCCCCAAAAGGTAGGTGGAAGCAGTGAGTCTCTGGCCGCCACCTATATTTAAGACAAAGCAAGATTACTTGTCAAAAAGTCAATCGCATGAACAAATGACCATGAATGGAGGCAATGATTCACTTTAATACCTGTCTACCAATGCAGTTATGGCCGCTGAGTTGAACTTGGGCAACCCATGATGAACCTGAAAAGAGATGACATCCAGGCCAGCTCTTTGCAGGAAAGGAGTGTACCTATCGTCGTACCACATGTCCAAGAACCCACTATGGGTTCTAGGACGAAGGTGCGGAAGGTCCTGCATCGAATAAAATATAGTCTCCTGTTACTTCACAAACACATGTACGCTCACCAAATTTTGAACAAAACTTATAGATTATTACCTGCCCCAGCGCTATGAGACGTCCTCGGTGGGTCGCCTCGTACATCGGGTTGAGCAGGTGGAATTGCTCCATCCTACAAAAAAGTGAATGAATTACAATTCCAATATACAATGAAACATAGACTTAGAAATTTATAAGTAATGGACACAAATACAAGCATAAATTGAGACATGCATAACTAAATATATGAATACGACAAATATAAAATAATAATATAAACCAATAGTCCTACCTCACTAATCTGCCAACGGCAACTTTGTGAGTTGTGGCCAAGTCTACCGCACTTGCCGCACTCGTACTGCTCGGGATCAGTAACAAATGGAGTTCCTCTCCCATTCCTAGTTCTTCCAAGTATCTGATCCATAACCATCATGTGCCTCGTCCTCTACCTTGATCCACGCTTGTTCCAACAATAAGCTGGATCCGCAATGTACTTCGGCCCATCATATGGAGGCCACTCTCCAGGGTCCCGGAAAGGCATGAAGCGGGGGCTCCATGTGTTCACAAGTGTATCGACACTGAACTCATGAGGTATCCTCCTCTCGATATTATAGTTGCGATGCCTAGCTGCTACCACCAAATGAGAACATACAAAGTGGTACTGCCTTAGTTTACCACAAGTGCACTTGAAATCTTGGAGGACAACCACATGTATCCTCTACTCTCGGACCTCACCATCAGATGTTGTACCGCTCCTATGCTCGACCTGATAAGTCCCTGTGGCATGGTCAAAGCATGCAACCTCATGTGTGCCAGCCCTTTCTCTTGCCTTCTGTAGGTGTGCTTTTGGTTTCAAAGCCCATATCTCTCCATCACTCCGCAACTGCAATGCATAGGTGTGTCTATCGTTGAACCAGGCAACAAGCTTATAGAAGGTGAATTGAACGATTGCATTCACAGGCATACCACGTATCCCCAATAGCAACTTATTGAATGACTCTGCCATGTTGCTACACTGAAACTCGTACCTCCAACCACCGGCGTCGTGAGCTCTCGTCCATTTCTCCAAATCCCTCATCAAACCTGTGAGCCATTGTATACCTTCTGCATTTGATGTGGTTCTGACCTGCTCCAACTTTTCCTTAAAGTACTTATCCTCAAGCTATCTAGCAGCCTCCTGGAATAGATCAAAGTTACCCTTGACACCATCCTTCTAGAGTAGATTCTCGGCAAGGTGCCGAGTACACCAACGATGGTGCAATGGTGCATACCCCTCTATCTACTCTCGCACAGCATTAAGTATGCCCTGATGCCTATCAGATATCACGCCAACCTCCCTGCCAGGCCCAACCACGTGTATCTGGACTAGCCTCAAGAACCATCCCCACATGTATCCATAGCGATCGCTTTCAACGGTGCCTCCATGATATATGGTCACTAGGTTGTCCATCTAATTCAAACACGTAACGAAACAAATGTCCTTTAGTCCAAATTAGATGATTAATCAAGATAATAACTACGTATATATTTACAGTGTACTCACTAAATAGCTAGATCATATGTGGTTAACTAAAAATGTAACTACATATCTAAGTAGCTATCTAACTATATCTATGTACCTATGTGTCTATGTTTCTATCTATCTACATATATATCTCACAAGATCACTAACTAAATCAACTACCTGAGTCATCACATTAACTAGTAAATAACAAATGCCAACTAAGTAGGTACATTGCATATTCATAATTTTTACCTTTTCGGGCCGGCGGACAATGGGCGTGGGTCAGGCCGAAGATCCGGGCTGGCGGTGCCACGACCGACGACAGCGGTGGTGCGCAGCGGGCGTGGGATGCCCAGAGCTACACGTGGCGAGTCTAGCTCAACGGGCATGGGAGACACGCTGGTGGGGGACGGTGGGAAGGCGAGGTGAGGCTGGCGATGGATGGCGGCAAGGCGGGCACGCCAGCGGTGGACGACGGCAAGGCGGGGCGAGGCCGGCGGTGGACGGCGGCAAGGCGGGCCGAGGCCGACGCTGGAGGGCAAGGCAAGGGTGGCGAAGGCGGCGTGGCACGGCAGCCTACCAGGGGCAACAGCACGGCGCGTGGGGCGGCGCTGCGCTATAGCACATCGAGGCGTGGCGTGGTGAGGGGCACGGCATGGCAATAGCAGGTGAGGGGCACAGCAACAGCAGGCGAGGCAACAGTAGGTGAGGGGCATGGCACAGCAACAGTGGGCGTGGGCACGAGCGCGGCGGCACGGGCACGACGGCACGGGCGAGGGCACGGTGGCACGACAAGGGCACAGGCGTGGGCAGGGCGGTGGCGCGGGCAATGGCGATGGCAGTGCTCGGCTAGGGTGAGAGAGGGAGAAGAAGAGAGGAAAGGCACGCCCGTTAGATATTTCCAAGCTCGGCGCCAAGATCTAAGGCGCCGAGCTCGGCGCCAGTCACTCTGGCATCGAGCTCCCTAGCAGGTCATAGACCATGCCCTGGAGCTTGGCGCTAGAGTGACTGGCGCCAAGCTCGGTGCCAGCATCAGTGGCGCCGAGCTAAGGGTTCATTTCCTGAATTCTTTCCGCCAGGGGTCTATTTGTGAGAAACTTTCAAAAAAGGGCCAAATTGTAAAAAATTCGGCCATCAAGGTCGTGCCGCACGAGCTTTTGGAGCTCCACCTCGATGATCTCCACCTTCTTCTTCTCCCAATGGGAAGGGCCCCATGACCAACTTTCCCACCTCTCCAGCCTTTCGCTGATGAACACCGAGAACGGCGCCTCCACTGGGTTCCTGATATAGAACCACTCATCGTGCCACCCTGAAAGCTCTAGTTTGGTTTTGGTGAATTGATGAAACTCTAAGTGCTAACCTAGTTTATCAAGTGTTCATGAGATAGGTAGCACACTCCAAGTTGTGAAGCAAACAAAGATCATAGTGTGATGAAGATGATGCCATGGTGATGCTCAAGTGCTTGGACTTGGAAAGAAGAAAGAGAAAAACAAAAAGCTCAAGGCAAAGGTATAAACCATAGGAGCTATTTTGTTTTGGTGATCAAGACACTTAGAGAGTGTGATCACGTTTAGGTTTGATAGTCGTACTATTAAGAGGGGTGAAACTCGTATCGGAATGCGGTTATCAATGTGCCACTAGATGCTCTAACTCATTGCATATGCATTTAGGATCTAGTGGAATGCTAACACTCTTGAAAATATTTGTGAAAATATGCTAACACGTGTGCACAAGGTGATACACTTGGTGGTTGGCACATTTGAGCAAGGGTAAAGAAGTTAGAGGTGAAATGGAGTTGGTCACAAAGATGCTGGCGTCGGTCAACTAACCGGATGCTGGATCGCTCAGCGAACAGACGCTGAAGGGCTGCGTCCGGTCGTGTTGTCGGTTAGCACAGTAAGAAGTCACAGTGTGACCGGACGCTGGTAGGGTCCGGTCGGCGAAAGTCGGTTTTGGAACCTTACTGTAAACGACCGGACGCTGGGTGTTCAGCGTTAGGTCAACTTAGGTGCAGCGTCCAGTCAAGGCAGATGACCGTTGAAGTTGGAACACGTGGCTAATTGCGAGCAACCGGACGCTAGGTGTTCAGCGTCCGGTCAACTGACCGGAGCGTCCGGTCAGCCCGCGTTATGCCCAATGAAGGGGTATAATGGCTCTATTTTATGGGGGCTTCTATTTAAGCCCCATGGCCGGCTATGGCTCACAACTTTGGCCATTTTCATTGACATAGCAACCTTGTGAGCTTAGCCAAAGCCCTCCCACTCATCTCCATCATTGATTCATCATCATAGTGAGATTGGGAGTGATCCAAGTGCATTGCTTGAGTGATTGCATCTAGAGGCACTTGGTGTTCGTGTTTCGCTATGGATTTCGCTTGTTACTCTTGGTGGTTGCCGCCACCTAGATGGCTTGGAGCGGCGAGGATCATTGAGCGGAGGGTGGTGATTGTCTCCGGCTTTGATCATGGTGATTGTGAGGGGTTCTTGACCTTTCCCTGATGGAGAGCCAAAAGGTACTCTAGTGAATTGCTCGTGGCTTGTGTGATCCTCATCTTGTATTGGTTGTGCAGCACCCTATTGAGGGTTTGGCGTGTGATGCCAATTAGTGCGTGAACCTCCAAGTGAGTGAATCGCCACAACGAGGAGTAGCTTGCCAGCAAGCAAGTGAACCTCGGTAAAAATCATTGTGTTCATCATTGATTCCGAGGTGATTGGTCTTCATTGTTATTCATCTTTGTGATTGATTGGTTCCTTCCACAACACGGCGGTATAACCTTATTGATCACTCTCTTTACATTACCGCAAACTAGTTGTTAAGCTCTTTAGTGTAGCCTAGTTGTGAGAGCTTATTTGCTTGGTTGGTGTGGCTCTTTAGTTAGCTTTTGAGAGCACACTAACATAGGGTAGTGTCATAGCTATTGTGTGAATATACATTATCTAAACTAGAAGTGTGATAGGCGACTTGCATTTTGAGTAGGCTAGCGCAACACTTGCTTCGCCTCATAATTGTCTAACCGCTTTGTTAAGTGTTGTTGTAGAAATCTTATTAGGCTATTCACCCCTCCTCTAGCCTTTAGGACCTTTCAAGTAGTATCAGAGCTGAGGTCACCGTGATTTAAGGCTTAACAATCTTCGGTGTAAAAATGGCTCAAATCAACAATACCAAGAAGCCACCACAATTTGATGGCTAAAATTATCCTTATTGGAAGTCAAAGATGACCATACACATCAAGTCAATCAATAGAAAGGTGTGGAAGGTAGTGGAAACCAAAATTGAGATTGGTGATCCAGAGAATCCCACCACCGCCGAAGAAGTGCTCCTTCAAAACAATGATATTGCTCTAAGTGTTATTCATGATACAATTGATGAGAGAACATTTGAGCAAATAAAAAAATATTAAGATGGCTCATGAGGCATGGAAGAAATTGGAAGAATCATTTGAAGGCACTCAAGCCGTGAAGGGTGCAAAGGCATACATTCTCAAAGAGAAGTTTGCAAGCTTCAAGATGAAGGAGGATGAGAGTGTGCCAGAGATGTTCCATAGGCTTCAAGTGCTTGTCAATGATCTCAAAGCACTTAGAGAAGAGGTGAAGGACAAGGACTTATCCCACAAGTTCTTGAGATGCTTGCCTTCAAGATTTGGTACATTGGTCACCATTCTAGTGCGAAGTGGTTTGGACACCATGACACCAAACCAAGTTTTGGGAGATATAATGACCGATGATACATATAGAGATGATGATGAGAAGGAAGAAAAGAAAGAGAAGAAAGATGAGAAGAAGAATGAGAAGAGAAGAGTGTGGCATTCAAGGCCACATCATCCAAGGGTAAAGCTAAACAAGAAACATCAAGTGAAGATGATGATTCATGGGATGATGATGATGATGAGAAGATGGCTCTCTTTGTCAAAAGATTTGGCAAGTTCATGGTGAAGAAGGGCTACCGTGCAAGAAGAAAGAAATCTTCATCCAAGAACAAAGAAGAGTCAAGAAGGTGCTTCAAGTGTGGAAGCAAAGATCATCTTGTCGCCCAATGTCCATACAATAGCGACAATGATGATGACAACAAGAAGAACAAGAAGAAGGACAAGAAGGAAAAGAAAGAGAAGAAGGACAAGATGGCCTTCAAGAAGGGTGGTTCATATGTGGTCACTTGGGATAGTGATGCTTCCTCAAGTGATGATGATGATAGTGATGATGACAAGACCATCAAGAAAAAGGTTCTTGCAAGTATTGCAATCAATGAGAAGCCTTCTCTCTTTGACACCCCATCATGCTTCATGGCTAAGGCCACTAAGGTACAATCTTATGATGATGAAAGTGATGAAGAACATGATGATGATAATGAACATGAAAATAAAAATGATAGTGATAGTGATAATGATGAACCTACTAAGGATGAATTATTTGACATGCTAAAAGATGCTAGAGAACACTTTAACATTAAGAGAAGGGAATGTAAAAGCTTGCATAAGGAACTAAAAGCCCTTAAGCAAGTCTTTGATGAGCTCAATGTATCTCATGAGAGGCTAGAGGAAGCCCATGAGAAGCTTGGCAAGGCTCACAAAAAGCTTAAAAAGGCTCATTCCACTTTGTTAAAGAACAAGATAAAAAGAAGCATGTTGAAACTTGTGATGTAGGTGTAACTTGTGATTTAATTGATACATCACTATCTATACCTATCATTGTTGCTCCAACTAATCCTTCTTGTAGTACATCTACTTCCACCTTATCTAGTAGTGATGGTCTCACTTGTGATGCCTCACTAATGGTTGAGAATGAGAACCTCAAGAAGGAGGTCACAAAGCTCACTCACACCTTAGCTAAGGCTTATGGTGGTGAGGACCGCTTGCTTATGTGCTTGGGTAGCCAAAGAGCTTCTCTCTATAAAGAGGGATTGGGCTATACCCCCAAGAAAGGCAAGGCGGCCTTTGCTCCTCACAAGACTAGGTTTGTGAAGAATAATGGTCGGTTTTGCATTAGTTGCAAGCAAGTAGGTCACAAAGAGCATGAATGCACCAACAAAAGCAAAAATGCTAATGTATCCTCCATTAAGCTAAATTCTTCCTATATGCTTACTAAGGTACAAATGGTGTGAAGTCTAAGTTCATTGGTAAACCATGGATGGGCTCAAAGAAGAAAGCCATTTGGGTACCAAAGAGCTTAGTGACTAACCTTCAAGGACCCAAGCAAGTTTGGGTACCTAAAAAGAATTGATCTTCTTTTGTAGGTCGATTACAAAGCCAGAGGAAGGCATTGTATTCTTGATAGTGGGTGCACTCAACACATGACCGGTGATGTAAGAATGTTCAACTCAATCAACACAAATGGCAATGATGGTTATGATTGTATCACATTTGGTGACAATGGCAAAGGCAAGGTCAAAGGACTTGGTAAGATTACAATATCCAATGACATGAGCATATCCAATGTGTTGCTAGTAGAAAGCTTGAACTTCAACTTGCTATCCATGGCTCAATTGTGTGATCTTGGATTCAAATGCATATTTGGGGTAGATGATGTAGAGATCATAAGTGTAGATGGCTCTAACTTGATCTTCAAAGGCTTTAGGTACGAGAATCTATACTTGGTAGATTTCAATGCTAGTAAAGCTAGATTATCTACATACTTGTTCACTAAGTCTAGCATGGGTTGGTTATGGCATAGAAGGCTTGGCCATGTTGGAATGAAACAATTGAATAGGTTGGTTAAGCATGACTTAGTTAAAGGCTTGAAAGATGTGTTTGAAAAGGATAAGCTTTGTAGCTCTTGTCAAGCCAGCAAGCAAGTTGAAAACACCCATCCTAAGAAAAGCATGATGAGCATAAGTAAAGCATTTGAGTTATTGCACATGGATTTGTTTGGGCCAACACAATATACTAGCATTGGTGGTAACAAATATGGCTTTGTGATAGTGGATGACTACACTAGATACACATGGGTATTCTTTCTAGTGGACAAAAGTGATGTATTTGCAACATTCAAATCATTTGTCAAAGGCATTCACAATGAGTTTGAAACAACTATCAAGAGAGTTAGAAGTGACAATGGTAGTGAGTTTAAGAACACTAGAATTGATGAGTTATGTGATGAATTTGGAATTAGACATCAATTCTCGGCCAAGTACACTCCACAATCAAATGGCCTTATTGAGAGAAATAATAGAACACTCATTGATATGGCAAGGTCTATGCTTAGTGAGTACAATATGAGTCAATCCTTTTGGGCCAAAGCTATCAACATGGCTTGCTATTGTAGCAACCGACTCTATTGTCACAAATTGAAAGAGAAGACACCATACGAGCTCTTGAATGATAGAAAGCCCAACATTGCATATTTTTAGGTTTTTGGTTGCAAATGCTATATCTAGAAGAAAGGCACTAGATTGGGCAAGTTTGACAAGAAATATGATGAATGATTCCTACTTGGTTATTCCACTACAAGCAAAGCATATAGAGTTTGGAATTTAGTTAGTGGTACTCTTGAGGAAGTTCATGATGTTGAATTTGATGAAACCAAGGGTTCACAAGTAGAGAATGAGAACTTAGAAGATGTTAGAGGCATTCAACTTTCAAATGCCATGAAGAACATAGATATTGGTGAATTAAAGCCTAGGCAAGTAAATGATGATGAAGATGATCAAGGGCAAATGATCTCAAACTCAAATGTGCAAGATGATACAAATCAAACTAGCACAAGTGACTCTCATGATAATGAACAAGATCAAGTGGCTAGTACATCATCTCTACCCAATGATCAAGCAAGTGCAAGCAATCAAGCTCCAATCCTCCAACCAACCAATGTTGCAAGAGATCATCCGTTGGACACTATAATTAGAGATATTTCAAGAGGTGTGCAAACAAGATCAAGATTGGCTTCATTTTGTGAATACTTCTCATTTGTGTCATCCATTGAATAAAAGAAGATAGATGAAGCATTGAAGAATGTTGATTGGGTAAATGCTATGCATGAAGAGTTGAATAACTTCACAAGAAATCAAGTATGGGAATTGGTAGAAAGACCAAAGGGACACAATGTGATTGGAACCAAATGGGTCTTTAGAAACAAGCAAGATCAAGATGGGATAGTTGTAAGGAACAAAGCAAGATTGGTAGCACAAGGCTATACACAAGTTGAAGGTCTTGACTTTGGAGAAACATATGCCCTGGTTGCTAGATTGGAAGCAATTAGAATCTTGCTAGCCTATGCTTGTGCCCATAACATCAAGCTCTATCAAATGGATGTTAAGAGTGAATTTCTCAATAGTTACATCAATGAAGTATATATTGAGCAACCTCCTGGTTTTGAAGATGATGAGAAGCCCAACCATGTGTACAAGTTAAAGAAAGCTTTGTATGGCTTGAAGCAAGCACCTAGAGCATGGTATGAGAGATTGAGGGACTTCCTACTCTCTAAAGGGTTCATAATGGGCAAGGTTGACACCACTCTTTTCATCAAGAAAATTGGAAAAGACTTGTTTGTGTTACAAATCTATGTTGATGATATCATATTTGGGTCAACCAATCAAGACTTTTGTGATGAGTTTGGAAATATGATGGCTAATGAGTTTGAGATGTCTATGATTGGAGAGTTGAGTTACTTCCTTGGTCTTCAAATCAAGCAATTGAAGAATGGTACATTTGTGAGCCAAGGCAAGTACATCAAGGACATGATCAAGAAGTTTTGAATGAGTGATAGTAAAGCAATTAGCACACCAATGGGAACCAATGGCAACTTGAATAGTGATGCAAGTGGAAATATGGTGGATCAAAAGTTGTATCGGTCTATGATTGGAAGCCTACTCTATGTGACCGCATCAAGACCAGATGTCATGTTTAGTGTATGCATGTGTGCAAGATTTCAAGCCTCACCAAAAGAAAGTCATTTGAAGGCTACAAAGAGAATATTGAGGTACTTGAAGCATACACCAAATATTGGTTTGTGGTATCCCAAAGGAGCAAAGTTTGAGCTAGTTGATTACTCCAACTCGGATTATGCGGGATGCAAGATTGAAAGAAAGAGCACCTTGGGCACATGTCAATTGTTGGGAAGATCACTTCTTTCATGGTCATCAAAGAAGCAAAATAGTGTTGCATTATCAACCACCGAAGCCGAATACATATCCACCGATAGTTGTTGTGCGCAAATTCTTTAGATGAAGGCCACCTTGAATGACTTTGGAATCAAGTTCAAGAAAGTGCCATTGCTATGTGATAATGAGAGTGCAATCAAGCTAACCAACAATCCAGTGCAATATGCAAGAACAAAGCACATTGATGTCCGCCATCATTTTATAAGAGATCACCAACAAAAGGAGGACATTTACATTGAGAGTATAGGCACCGAAGATCAACTTGCCGATATCTTCACCAAGCCATTGGATGAGAAAAGGTTTTGCAAGCTAAGGAATAAGTTAAACATATTGGATTTCTCAAATATGTGTTGATGCACCCCCCCTTATTTGTATGACATGCCTCTCCTTCGAGCTATTCAAGGTAAAAGTTATTTGGCATGACATACATCCTTGCTAAGGACATGTTTAGTGCATCTAGTCATATTTTCCATCTTATTAGGACCTTCAAATGGTATCACTATTGCTTCGATGCTTGACTTGATCTAGTGGTAGCATATGACATGTTTGTGGGCTTGTAAACCTAGTGTTTAATCTAGAAAATGAGCTCAAAGTGTTTAACTCAACATGGTACAAGATAACCCTTATTTGGAAGTGTGAAGAAGCTTGTCCTTGGATCAAACCGAGTTAAATATCTTTGGCAAATATTCTAGTTTGAACCAAATTTGGGAAAATGATCCTCACCCCATTGATTAACATTGATAATCTCTACCTATCTTTATTTTTATACCTTTGTGGTCATTGATGACAAAAGGGGAGAAGATAGTATACAAAGATAGAAATGGGGGAGAGAAACAAAGATATTAGTACTTGGGGTATATGGGGAGATATTAGTTACAAAGATAATGAAAGGGAGATTTCAAAAATATTGAAAGAAGGGAAAATTTCACATAAGTATGACAAAGGAGCATAAATTAAAATCTTGAGCACACAAGTAGGGGGAGCAAGCTCATGAACTTGTATGATGCATTTGAATGTGCACTTCATATGTTTGCTTGTATGGCACAAGTTCTAATTTAAGTATCCATGCTTATGTGAGGTATGCTAGTTGTAAGATTGAATGATGAAATGAAAATCTAGCATGTATAAGTTAACTAGTGATTTCATTTCCAAATATTTACAAAGTTTTTACAAGTGGTATCTAGCTATCAAGTGTTCAAATGGTATCTAGCTAACCATGATGCTAAGGATGGTATAATGATGCACTCCGATTGGTATCACGCTTCAAATATCCATCTTTTATACCTTAGCATCATTTGGTAGACATTGACTCCTATATTTCCTATCTAATCATATGTGTAAGCTACAATCCAAACTCTTAGCACATATGTAGGGGGAGCAATTGCTACTATATGGGGTTCATGAAACTTGTCCATATCCTTTACACATGGTAAATATGCTTGGGCAAGCAACATGGATTCAATTGAATTTTAATTCATATCTTTGTATAAGGGTTGTCATCAATTACCAAAAAGGGGGAGATTGAAAGCTCTAGTTTGGTTTTGGTGAATTGATGAAACCCTAATTGCTAACCTAGTTTATCAAGTGTTCATGAGATAGGTAGCACACTCCAAGTTGCGAAGCAAACAAAGATCATAGCATGATGAAGATGATGCCATGGTGATGATCAAGTGCTTGGACTTGGAAAGAAGAAATAGAAAAACAAAAAGCTCAAGGCAAAGGTATAAACCATAGGAGCTATTTTGTTTTGGTGATCAAGACACTTAGAGAGTGTGATCACATTTAGGTTTCATAGCTGTACTATTAAGAGGGGTGAAACTCGTATCGGAATACGGTTATCAAAGTGCCACTAGATGCTCTAACTCATTGCATATGCATTTAGGATCTAGTGGAATGCTAACACCCTTGAAAATATTTGTGAAAATATGCTAACACATGTGCACAAGGTGATACACTTGGTGGTTGGCACATTTCAGCAAGGGTGAAGAAGTTAGAGGTGAAATGGAGTTGGTCGCAAAGATGCTGGCATCGGTCAACTGACCGGACGCTAGGTTGCTCAGCGACCGGACGCTGAAGGGCTACGTTCAGTCATGTTGTCGGTCAGCACAGTAAGGAGTCACAGTGTGACCGGATGCTGGTAGGGTCCGGTCGAGCATGACCGGACGCGTCCGGTCGGCAAAAGTCGGTTTTGGAACCTTACTGTAAACGACCAGACGCTGGGTGTTCAGTGTCTGGTCAACTCAGGCGCAGTGTCCGGTCAAGATAGATGACCGTTGAAGTCAGGACACGTGGCTGATTGCGAGCGACCGGCCGTTGGGTGTTCAGCGTCCGGTCAACTGATCGGAGCGTCCGGTCAGCCCGCGTTATGCCCAGTGAAGGGGTATAACGGCTCTATTTTGTGGGGGCTTCTATTTAAGCCCCATGGCCGGCTATGGCTCACAACTTTGGCCATTTTCATTGACATAGCAACCTTGTGAGCTTAGCCAAAGCCCTCCCATTCATCTCCATCATTGATTCATTATCATAGTGAGATTGGGAGTGATCCAAGTGCATTGCTTGAGTGATTGCATCTAGAGGCACTTGGTGTTTGTGTTTTGCTGCGAATTTCGCTTGTTACTCTTAGTGATTGCCACCACCTAGATGGCTTAGAGCAACGAGGATCGTTGAGCGGAGGGTGGTAATTGTCTCCGGCTCCGATCGTGGTGATTGTGAGGGGTTCTTGACCTTTCCCCGGCGGAGAGCCAAAAGGTACTCTAGTGAATTGCTCGTGGCTTGTGTGATCCTTATCTTGTGTTGGTTGTGCGGCACCCTATTGAGGGTTTGGCGTGTGATGCTAATTAGCGCGTGAACCTCCAAGTGAGTGAATCGCCACAACAAGGAGTAGCTTGCCGGCAAGCAAGCGAACCTCGGTAAAAATCATTGTGTTCATCATTGATTCCGAGGTGATTGGTCTTCATTGTTATTCATCTTTATGATTGATTGGTTCCTTCCACAACAGGGCGGTATAACCTTATTGATCACTCTCTTTACATTACCGCAAACTAGTTGTCAAGCTCTTTAGTGTAGCCTAGTTGTGAGAGCTTGTTTGCTTGGTTGGTGTGGCTCTTTAGTTAGCTTTTGAGAGCACACTAACATAGGGTAGTGTCATAGCTATTGTGTGAATATACATTATCTAAACTAGAAGTGTGATAGGCGACTTGCATTTTGAGTAGGCTTGCGCAATACTTGCTTCGCCTCATAATTGTCTAACCGCTTTGTTAAGTGTTGTTGTAGAAATCTTATTAGGCTATTCACCCCCTCTAGCCTTTAGGACCTTTCACACCCCCCGGTTGGAGTAACAGGGGATGTACATGGGATACGAGCCCCCCAGGCTCGGTTTCTTCTGTAGGGCAAAGCCCCCCACCAGCGTGGCTTTGGGTAGATTCCCCACTGACAAAGTTCACCCAAAGAACAGCCGCTGGAAGAAGTCTGTGTGCGGCTCCTTCTCGAGGAAGGCCTCGCAGACGATGACAAAGCCGGCGATATGCAGCACCCTAGTTGGATTGAGGTGCTACAGCTCTAGACCCCACTCATTGAGGAGCCCGTGCAGGAACCAGTGTGTGGGGTATCCTAACCCACGCTCATGGAAAGCGAGGAAGGAAACCACCTCGTCACGCCAAGGTTGTGGGAAATCCTCCCTCCTGGGAGCCCTCTAGTGCGCCACCTCATTCGGCGGCAGAAACCCCTTCACGGCGAAGGCCTCTAGCACCAACTCCCTCACAGTGGATGACCTCCATCCCGACATTTCACTCTGGGTTCATGAATGGATTTGTGAGTTTTCTCCTCTCCCTCGCTCTCTTCCTTTTCTCTCCTAGGAACCGCCGTAGCACTCAGACGCTCTTGGCGAGAAGGAAGAAAGAGAAGAGACGGCAGATGAGGAATAGGCAAAGGAACAAGGCAAAAGCCCTCTCCCTTCTCCTACTTAAAGAAAAGGGTGCAGCAGTTGGGGAAGTCCCAGCGATCGGGGAAAGGCGAAATGACGGGGGTGAAAAACCCTCTCCCTTCCCCATTTAATGTAGATGGGATACGATGGGACGCGTCCTGACTGATGAGATGCACCCTGCCCGACAGAACGACACCTGATCAGATGGGACATGGCTTGGGTATGGCCCACCACTATCACACGACCAGGCATGAAAAACAGAGCGCCACCACGCGCATGTGGCTCTCCGCCTTCCCAGGAGGGACTTGAAAAAACCTAAACAATGGGATCTCCGCTAGGAGAGACCATCGGGCTTCCTAAGTCGATCGAATGGCTCAGGAAAACACCAAGAGACAGGTAAGGAGCAAAGGGATGCCCCATGTAGGCCATGCTGACTCCGTCATGAACAATGAGCATGGATCTTGGTCGGACATTTCTGATTGGAGCTCTTCAAACCCCGTCACTCGAGTCATCAAGGTAACATTACTGACCCCCACTATTTCTTTATATAATCATTCATACATTCATTCCATACGCCCGTGCCCCCCAGACGATTCGGGCCCGAATCGCCCGAGGGCTCAGGAACTAAGGCATCGCACATGAGGCAAAATGCATCACAACGCTCCGTGTTGTGTCATGAAGCGACAGTTGCCTCATTCAACATGAGCAACGATCGACCAGGGTTTGAAGGCTAGCCCATAAAGGGCTTGAGGCTACCTCACGTCAAACAAAGCCAGGGGAGAAAACACAGGTGAGCCCCATATGGCCCTCGCCTAGTCTACCCGAAAGCAGATAGGGTCATCTCAACCTTCTTGTTCGACCTAAACCTCTCGCCAAACCCATAGAATCTCCATCGAGGGGAGGCCAGCAGGCCACCCGAGTCGGTCTTCAGAATGACCTAGGCATCTATCGGGTTGCAGGTAAAGGAGCAGTGGAATGTCACAAGAGGGCTATGCTGACCCCATCATGAACGACGGGCCCGGATTCCACTCGATCATACCCGTTAGCGAGCTCAACGAGCACGTCACTCGAGCCTGAGCTATCGAGGCAAGCGATAAAGCTCAGCCCCTCTAGTTGTGACAAACTAAGGATAGGGTAACACACAAAACTCAAACCAACCCCTACCAAGCCCAACGGGGCTTGGGGGCTCAAGATCCCTAAACTAAACTACCTTGGCTACGCGGGCTGCACCAAGGCCAGGATCCACGAGCTCTGTCTAGCCTGATCCCTAAAACTAAAAGCCTCGGCTGCACGGGCTACACCGAGGCTAGGATCCGCGAGCTCCGTCTCGCCTGATCCATAAACTAACTGCCTCAGCTGCACGGACTACACCGAGGCCAGGATCCGCGAGCTTTGTCTCGCCCGATCCCTAAACTAACTGCCTCAGCTGCGCGAGCTGCACCGAGGCCAGGATCCATGAGCTCCACCTCGCCCGATCCCTAAAACTAAACTACCTCGGCTGCGCAGGTTGCACCGAGGCCAGGATCTGCGAGCACCTACTCACCCGATCCCTAAAACTAACTACCTCGGCTACGCAGGGATCCCTAAAAAACTACCTCGGCTGCGCATGGCACCTTGGTTGACAACGCTGTCTCAACTAAAATGCACGCACACATACCCGCTAACAAAATGCCCCAGACGATCCTGCCCGAATCGCTCGAGGGCTTGGGGGCTTCACCCACGGGTGTGCTCGCGATCACCCACTGACAAAACGAAAACTTCCCCTGCTGGCAACACGAAACCCCCCAGACAATTCTGCTCGAATCGCCTAGGGGCTCGAGGGCTATACCCACGGGTGCGCTCACGCGCATCCACTGTTGAGACAAAAATCCCCCAGACAATTCTACCCAAATCGCCCAGGGGCTCGAGGGCTCCAGTCGGGTTCATAAACCCAGGGTCCCTCATGGACCGGCTTTCCAACAAAAGCTCGGCCCAACAGACAACATTGCAAGCAACACGCAACTCATGGGCCAGCCCAAATACCTAGACGACAGGCCAGAAGGATGATCCAATCTCTGACCGGAAGGCCTGGCCGAGGAGGAACGGCGCCCACTTCTGACTCCAACCCACCTCTCCGACTAAAGCACTCTCTTCGGTCTCCAGCTCACCTTCGGACGGTCTCTCCGACCAGAAGGCCTGGCCAAAACACCACTTCCAACTCTGGCCCACTTCTCCAACCGGGAATGCGCCAGACCCCTACCAATGGCTCCTCTCCGACTGGCGCAATCAGAGCCAACTAGGACCAATCGACCAGGGACGTCAGCTCAGTAAGGACCAGGAAATAGATGGAGAAAGTAAGGCAGTGCACTCAAGTCAATCGCAATACCAAGGACCGTATCCGATACACCTATAGGATAGTACCCTACGACTTCCCTGACATGACAGAACGCAAGCAGTGTTGTAGGCGCTGGCATTTTCCCTACAGTGTTGTGGGCTCCATCAACTCCCATACCAAACAAATACAGTAAGGCTCCCCCCATGTGCCTCTGAGGCATCGATAGTGTTATGGGCACCGGCATTTACCATGCCAGGTGAACATGGTAAAACCCCCTACATGCCTCTCGACATCAACAGTACAGCAGGTACCGACATCTGCCATACCTGAAGAAGACGACGCAACCTCCCACGTGCATCTGGCATTCAACAGTATTGTGGGCGCCTACCATCATCTTGTACCCACCGACGTGGGTAGCAAGACTTAGCAGTGAACATACTCCCTCCCTCTCACTTGTAAGGCCATCCCCTTTGAAAGCATTTAGGCCCAGCGTCCGCTGATTACGGTGTGACCGGACGCTGGCGCAGAGTCCAGTCAGTTCATTTGATCAAGGTGAATTCATCTAGTGTGACCAAATGCTGAGAGGTGAGTGACCGGACTTTGGGTCCCAGCGTCCAGTTGACTCCAGTAAGGTTCCAGAGAGGGAAAATCATGATCGAACACGTCCGGTCAGTGCTAACCGGAGGCTGTCCAGCATCCGGTCACAACTTAAACACTAGGTTTCATGGTGAACTGACCAAAGCATCCAGTCAACATGACTAGAGCGTCCGGTCACCCCACAGAGGCACATAACGGTTCGTTTTTCAACTGGGTGTATAAATACTTCCTCCATTCATGTGAGGGGTACTTTTGCTCATTCCAACAACTGAGAAACACCCTTGAGAGTGCCAAGAAGAGCAAGGTCCTAGTGAGGGGATTGAGATTTGAGAATCCCAAAGAGAGCCCTCATTAGTGAAAGCAAGAGTAGCGAAGTTTGCATCCTCCCTTCTTATTAGGCTTGTCATAGTCAAGTGAGAGTTCGTGCTTGTTACTCTTGGTGATCGCCATCACCTAGACGGCTTGGTGGTGATTGGGAGCTTGGTAATCATCCGGTGGAGCTTGTGGATGACCCAACTCAAGTTGTGAGCGGTTGTGGGTGATTCACCGCGATGGAGTGTCGAAGAATCAACCCGATGAGAGCACTTGATCCTTGCATGGATCAAGGGGGAGCTACACCCTTGCACGAGTGCTCCAATGAGGACTAGTGGGGAGTGGCAACTCTCCGATACCTTAGCAAAACATCGCCGCGTTCCTCCTTCTCTCTTTACTTTGAGCAATTCAATTCTTGTCTTTACATTCATAGAATTGTCATGCTAGAGTAGGATTGGAACTTAGGTTGTATGACTTTTTATGCGGTAGAACATTAGAAACAATTTCTAGACACAATGGGTGAGGTGGGCTAACCGTAGGGTTTAATTATTGCAAAGAAATTTAGAATTAGCCTAATTCACCCCTCCCCCCTCTTGGGCATCTTGATCCTTTCACGCACCTCCTGGCAGTATGCTGCCATGAGGGGGCTTTTGCAAGAGGACTCCTTCATGACTTGGTCAACGACCAACTCCAAGTCACAGCGGACATATAGCCGTGTAGCGCCGAGCTCGATGGCAATGTGCAGTCTGTTGATGAGGGCCTCGTATTTCATGGCATTGTTGAAAGGTCCTTGTGTGGTTTTGGTAATTGAGTGACAACTTAGGTGGACTAATTGTGTTTATGTGAGATACACAGGTGATTGGTCCACAGGTACATGTGTGTGAGCAACATATGCCATGAAGGTGAAAATGGATTGGAGATGTTGCAAAGCTCACACATGTGATGATGAAGGAGCTTATTGCACATGAGACATGACATTGAGTCATGTGATCAAGGTGGAGAAGATCAAGACAAGACTTGGCTTGATGGACCGGTTGCAAGCGTGAAGGGCAAGTCAAAGGCTTTAGAGTGATGGACCGCGTGGCGGTGAAGCTTGAGCAAGACTTAGCGCCGATGGATGATGGCAACGGTGAAGAGCAAGTAAGGTCAAGATCGATGAACCAATGTGATCACGTGATGATATGAAGTGAATCATATCATTGTTGATCATGTTGGTGCATGTGTTGCATCAACATTGAAGGAGATGGAATGGAATGCACAAGGCAAAGGTATAACCTAGGGCATTTCATTTCACCGGTCATATGTAGTGTAGAGAAGTTTATGACCGGGTTTAGGATAGATGGTCGTACTATCAAGAGGAGCAAACTTGTTTGCATATCGGTCATCTAGTGCCACTTGAGTGATCTAACTTTGCATCGTCGCTAGGATTGAGTGGCGTGGCAAGTTGAGTGGCTAACCCTTTGGGAAATGATTGTGAAAAGCTAACACACATACACATGGTGGTGTACACTTGGTGGTGTTGGCACATTTACAAAGGAGATAAAGTTAGAGTTGATGTGGATCAACTTGGCGAAGAAAAGGAGTGAATCGCGCTGGTCAGAGAGTGACCGGACGCGTCCGGTATGGTGACCAGACACGTCCAGTTTTAACAGGCAAACTCAACGACCGGACGCGTCCGGTCGCCACATCGGATGCGTCCGGTGTGAATCTGCATGGTCGATGTTCTGAAAACGGTCGACCGGACGCTAGAAGCGTCCGATTAGGGGTGATCAGACGCATCCGGTCGGACCTGGGTGCTTACTGTACTCGACCAGACGCTGTGTCCTCTGCGTCTGGTCATTTCTGCTTCTGCGTCTGGTGTGAGCGTCTGGTCGGTAGTAAGAGAGGGCAGCAATGGCTAGTTTGGTTAGAACTGGACACGTGGCGGTCTGGGAGTGACCAGACTCGTCCGGTATGGTGACCGGACACGTCCGGTATTCACAACTGCTATGTCCAGTGCTGCGTCCGGTGCAGCATCCGGTCGGCCTAAAAAACGCCCAGTGAAGGGGTAACGACTAGTTTAGCCCTTAGGGCTATAAATAGAAGTGGCCCTCAGCCATGGCTCGAGTTGAGCACCTAAGGGGACTTAGTGTCCATGCTTGTAAGTGCTTGAGAGCCCTCCATCACACATATACTTGATAGTGGTCATTCGATTGTGTGAGTGAGCGATTCTAGTGCGATTGCATCATGAGGTTGCATCGAGTGGCACTAGGTGATCGAGTTGCAAGCCGATGGTGCTTGTTACTCTTGGAGGTTGCCACCTCCTAGATGGCTTGATGGTGGTCTCCGTCGAAGCCCGCAAGAAGCTTGTGCGACGCTCCAGAGAAGTGCTTGTGAGGGGCACTTGTGCTCGCCCCGCGGGAGTCACGAAGAGCAACTTTAGTAAAGCATGTCATTGAGCTACCCTCACTCCAGGGGTAGGTTCTTGCGGCGGCCGACGTGCGGGCTTAGCGGGTGATGCTAATTAGCCGCCGAACCACCAAGTGAGCGGTCGACACAACGGGGACTAGCGTGTTGGCAAACACGTGAACCTCGGGAGAAAAATCATCGTGTCAACCTTGTTCTTCCCGTTGGTTTGCATCGCCATTACACAAGCTTGCAATTACTTTTATATATATTAAGCTTGTGTAGTTGCTCTTGTAATTAGATAGCTTGTGTAGCTTGCTAATTACCTTCTTGCTTGTGTAGCATAGAAGTAGCTCCCTTGCATGGCTAATTTGGTTTTAGTAACCTTGTTAGTCACATTGCTTAGTTTGTGTAGCTAAGTTTTTGCGCTCTCTAATTAGGCATTGGTTGTCTTGTTATTGAGCATTGCTAGTGAGCTTGGTTAGCTTTGTGCTTTTGCTTACTAGCATGTGTAGGAGCTCCCTTGTTGCTTAAAGTACTAGTGGCATAGGTTCGTGTGACCTTGCTCCTAGAATTGTTTAGGAGAGCTCTAGCTAGCCCGACACCTTAGTTGCATAATTAGTATCTTTGCAAGGTGCTAGTGAACATATATAGAGGGGTGTAGTCTTGGCTAGACCGATTATTTTAATTCCGCATTTATATCGGTTAGCCGACGCGATTAATTTTAGAAAAGACTATTCACCCCCCTCTAGTCCGTCATCTCGACCCTTCAGTTGTTTGAGACCAAAAAATGGAGGCAGATCACGTAGCGGAGCCTGCTCCCATCTGAGGAGATCAGAACCACTCTAGCCCCCGACCCGGGCGCCATTACGGACCCATTGAAGTACATCATCCAGTAATCGTGGGTGACATCTGGGGTCGAGAGCTGGACCTCCGTCCATTCGACGACAAAGTTCATGAGAGCCTGAGACCTAATAGCGGTGCGGGGGATATACCTAATGTCGTGGCCCATTAGTTAGAGTGCCCACTTGGAGATCCATCCCACGGCGTCGCAGTTGCGGACGATGTCTCCCAGCAGGAATGAAGTGACGACCATGACTTCGTGCTCAGTGAAGTAGTGTAGGAGCTTCCGGGTCGCCATCAATATGGCGTATAGAAGTTTCTGCACCTAGGGGTACCGAACCTTGGCGTTGGTGAGTACCTCACCGACGAAGTATACGGGTCGCTGGATATTCAGGTGGTGTCCCGACTCCTCCCTTTCGACGACAAGGGCTGGGAGCTGGGACCCGATCCGCACCGTCTTGGTTGGGTCAGTGGGGTCAATTCCCACCGCCTTAGTTTCCTTGAGTGGGTGGAATGCAGTCGAGGAGGTTGGCTTGTTGCAGTCTGGGACTGCTGGAGTCGATGATTCTCCGAGCTGAGAGAGCTCGGCCGAGTTGATGACAGCAGTGGCGAGCTCGTAATGCTCGTGGTCGCACGTGTAGGCTCGCGGTCGCACGTGTAGGCGTCCTAGGGTCGAGCAGAGGGAAGGAGAAGGACAAACGTGTGTTTCCTGCTGCACGCCCTCCCTTTATAGTCTTTAGATGATTGGGACAAGTTAGGCTTGAGGTGGGCTGCCCACATAGCCTGGCCTAAATTTACTTGGCCTCCTCTAAAGCTATTTTTCCCTTTAATTTTGTTTCTTCTATTAGGTATTACAATTTTTGTTTTGGGGCATTACAAGCTGGTGCACCATTTGATGTCATAAATCTTTGTAATTCTCTTTATAATTTTGGTCAAACTTGAGATGCTTTGGCTCTAAAAAAAAGTTAAAATTTCTTATAATTTAGAACAGAGGAAGTACCATTTTTTTACTTAAAAGATGAAACCATCTTGAAAACCAGTTTTAACCTCTGCAGGTAGGTTATTTAAAAGGTTGAAAATTGAGTAAGATATCTGATTTTAAAGTTGGAGAAGAAAAGTCAGACCATGGCAATTTTTTTAGAGCTACCACGGCACTACTTTAGAAAAGTAACACGGGTCTGTTTGCATTGGCATATATGCTTTGGGGTCACTATTGTCTCCTACATGGCCTCCTACATGGCCCTTACCTGCAGCCCATGTGTATGCATAATAGGCCTTTCCATCTGGGCTTTGATTGATTATGGTTTACTAACAGGCCTTTCCATCCATTCATCAACAGAAATACAGAATCCTCATTCGGCCCAGAACTGGAGAATGGAATCAGCAACAGTAGCTAACGCAGCGTCAGCAGAGTACATACATGAGTAAACCAGAAACAGAAACAAACGTCTCACTGTTTGTACATACAAAGCTTTTTTTTCTTTTTGAGAAGAGAAGTATAGCAAGTTTTTATGAGGGTCTAACCACGCTTGCCACGCGGTTGTACATACAGAGCTTTATTAGGCCTCGTTTGGATGCACATGTATAGAAGTGAATTAAAATGTCTATTCCACTCCAACACATATGTGTATTGAATTGGATACACAAGAGGCAGAAACGAGAACCAAACCATGCGATCGTAGTACGACTAGCTAGGAACCAAAACCATATGTACTATACGTATGATATATATGCCATGCATGCGAGTCGATACGTGGAAATGAGCTTAGTTTCTACCGCCGCCGAAGAAGTAGCCACGCAGCGCCATGGCGATAGCCTCGCCGAGAGTAGCCGCTGCAGGGAAGCGGTCGGCGACGAGAGCCAGCAGGACGAGCCATATGCCGAGGAGGGAGAGCAGGAACGCGAGGAGCGCGTACGCCGGCTCGTCGCCCGTACGAGTACGAGTACGACTACCACCACCAGAGGGGTTGGGGGCGCCGTAGTAGATGACGATGGACCCGGCTGTGGAGACGAGGAAGACGGCGGCGTTGGTGATCAGCTGGGCCCGGACACGGAGGCGGCGTCGGTTGGCGAGGTCGATGGCGTGTCGTCGTCCGAGCATGGCGGCGGCCATGCGAAGGTCGACTCCGGCCGGGTTCGCCATTCCGGCCGCTCGGGATCGGAGAACCGGAGAGCTGTGCCGCTAGCTTACCTTGCCGCTCAGATGATATGATTTCCCCTACTACTAGTATATATATAGCGTGTACCCAGTACTAGTCACGGGGACGGGGCAGGCAGTGGCGGACTCAGGATTCGTCCTGCCGGCCAAAACCCAAAACCAAAAACGACACCGTAGCATGCAAACTCCCATCCTCCACTACTACCATGTCCTCGGTAATAACTCGTAACTTCCGAGAACATGAAAATGTTATTCATAAGAAAAGGCCAAAAGAGCCAAGCAAAATATTAAACTTATTTAAAGTTGAGACTTGTTACTGTGCTTGAGGTTCCCCGCTAAACAAAAATTGCCAGCTGTTGATTATGAAAAATAATAATTAATTATCATTAAGGGTGATTTAGTACTTTAGTATCTAAGTGCCGCTGTTCTTTCTCCCTGTATCGTGGCCCCCACCTGCACCTGGTGGCTGCCACCGCCTCCCTGGGTGGCTGGGTCACCACTGCCCACGTGGGCTTGTAGTACGGGTGCGGGCGCGCGTCGCCATCGCCGGCTTCCTGGTCCTCAACGTCATATGGAGCATGACGAGCGTGTGAGGCGGCTGAAGGTAGCCTCATCCATGGTGAAGCGGATTCACGACGACGTCGCAGATTCAATTCCACCCTCACCGGCATCACCACGCCAGCCGTATATCGTCCGCGCGTGCCTCGCAGTGCCACCCGCCGTGCTGCGCTGCCGACCGTCCGCCCGCCACTGCCGCTCCCGCGCCAACGCTCGCTGCATATGCAGCCTCCGGAGAAATTCAACAGAGCTCGGGATCTCGCCAACCTCGACACGCTTTTCTTACAGGTGAACGGGCTCGCCGGCGCACGACCGTGGCATGACACCACGTCCTTCTGCGCTAGCCATCGCTCCTCGCCGGGCGCCTCCACACGCCTCACCACCACCAAGAGCGGCTCCGAGCTTCGGCATCAGGCACACCCACCTATCCTCCTGCCCATACTCCACGCCTCCTGCTTCGCCGCCTCCCAGGGCAAAGTGTAGCCGCCATTTGGCCCGCTACGTTGGCTCCGTGGCTCGTGCTCTTGTTGCATGCGGTAGAACCGCAGAAGATGGACGGGTGAGCACCGGTAGGGGTGGATTAGGCATCATAGGTGACGTTGGTTCGCCGGCCGCCATGACAGAAAAGCCTCGCACCCATGAAATTACTATTGTATCCAACGAATTTAACTTAACGCTGGTTCCTGGCCCACTAATTTTAGGTACCGGTCCACGACTTAAGTTCTTTTGAATTGGTTTCTCCTAATTTTAAACCATTAAATCTATCTGAATGGACGACTCTTATTATCTCCAAGCACCTTAAAAATTCTCTTTAAAGTTATGTATTTGTATCTTGCATGCAACATACCAGAAGTATTGCTACTAGGTAGTGTAGGTAACCTGTTCTTTCGGGTCTATAATTCTTGAGAAGGACGTAAGAATGTAAATGCAAAAATTACAGTTTGCAAAGGGTTGAAATTCAGAACTTGGAATAAAAATTAGCAGAGAAAATTTTGCATCCGGTCACCCCGTAGATGCACATAACGGTTCGTTTTGAATGAGGAGTTATAAATACTTCCTCTATTCACTCAAGGGATCACTTTTGCTCATTCCAACAGCTGAGAAACACCCTTGAGAGTGTCAAGAAGAGCAAGGTCCTAGTGAGGTGATTGAGATTTGAGAATCCAAGAGTGAGATCTCATTAGTGAAAGCAAGAGTAGCAAAGTGTGCATCCACCCTTCTCATTAGGCTTGTCGTGGTCAAGTGAGAGTTCGTGCTTGTTACTCTTGGTGATCGCCATCACCTAGACGGCTTGGTGGTGATTGGGAGCTTGGTGATCATCCGACGGAGCTTGTGTATGACCCAACTCAAGTTGTGAGCGGTTGTGGGTGATTCACCGCGATGAAGTGTCAAAGAATCAACCCGTAGAGAGCACTTGATCCTTGCGCGGATCAAGGGGGAGCTACACCCTTGCGCGGGTGCTCCAACGAGGACTAGTGGGGAGTGGCAACTCTCCGATACCTTGGCAAAATATCGCTGTGTTCCTCCTTCTCTCTTTACTTTGAGCAATTCAATTCTTGTCTTTACATTCATAGAATTGCCATGCTAGAGTAGGATTGGAACATAGGTTGCTAAACTTTTATGCGGTAGATCAATAGAAACACTTTCTAGGCACAAGGGGTTAATTGGGCTAACCGTAGGACTTAATTATTGCAAAGAAATTTAGAATTAGCCCAATTCACCCCTCACTGTAGAATGTCAGGTGCACGTGGGAGGTTACGTTGTCTTCTTCAGGAAGGGTTGATGTCGGTACCTGCAAAATACTGCTTGCCCAGAGGCATGTGAGAAGTCTCACCACGTTTACCGGGTATGGTGAATCCCGGCGCCTACAACACTATTGGTGCCCAGAGGCATGTGAGGGGCTTTTTGCCATACGGGAGCTCAATGGCGCCTACAATACTGTAGGGATAAATGTCGGCGCCTACAATACTGTATGTGTCAAGGCGGTTGTGGAGCACTATTCCCACAGGTGTTCAGGGTATGGTCCCTGTACCGTGGTTTGACTCGTGTGCTGCTTTCTTCGTTTGTCCCTGGACCCTTCCGAGCGGGCGTCTCCGGTCGGATGGCCCCAGTCAGCTTTGGTTGCGCCAGTCAAAGAAGAGCGGCGAGCAGGGTTCTTACGTACCCTGGTCGGAGAGACACGGGGTCGGAGTCGGAAGTAGGGCTCGAGGCAGGCCTTCCGATCGGAGAGGCCGTTCGGAGGCGGCTGGAGCCCGAAGCGAGTGCTCCGATCGGATAGGTGGGCCAAAGAAGTTGACGAGCAGGTGTTGCTCTTCTTGGGCTAGACCTTCCGGTCGGCTGCTGGGCCGTCCCTTTGCCCTGTTGTTTTTAGACTCTTGGGTCGAGCCTTGGCGTGGAAGACGGTCCCCGAGGGACCCCGGATTTATGAACCCGACAGGAGCCCCCGAGCCCCTAGGCGATTTGGGCAGAATCGTCCGGGGGATTTTTTGTCTTGCCGGCGGGTGCGCGCGAGCGCACCTGCGGGTGTAGCCCCCGAGCCCCCGGGCGGTTCGGGCTGAACCGGCTGGGGGGGTTTTTCTGTGTTGCCAGCGGTGGAGGTTTTTGTTCGGCGGGTGCGCGCGAGCGCACCCACGGGTGTAGCCCCCGAGCCCCCGGGTGGTTCGGGCAGAACCGTTTGGGGGTGTATGTTTTAGCAGGCGTGTATGCGTGTTTTTAGTCTGAGACGGATTTTTGTTCTAACCAAGGCGTCGTTGTGCAGCCGAGGCGTTTTAGGCGTGGGGATTGGATTGAGACAGAACCTACTGATCTCGGCGTCGGTGCGCGTCAGGGATCGGGCAAGGAAGTTTAGTTTGAGATAAACCCTGGCGTCGGTGCACGCCGTGGTTGGAGATAGCTTAGTTCGGATGCGACAGAGCTCACTGATCTTTGGCGTCGATGCGTGCCGTGGGATCGGGTGAGGTGGAGTCGTGAGTAGACCCAGGCGTCGGTGCGCGCCATGGATCGAGAGAGTTAGTTTAGTTAGTTTTAGTTAGTGAAGCCGTTACACGAGTTCGGAGTCGCGGTGCCAAGAGCCGTAGCCGGAAGTCGCCGATCCTATCGACGTGAGTTCGGGGTCACGGTCCCAAGAGCCGTAGCCGGATGTCGCAGATCCTGTCAACACGAGTTCAGGGTTGTGGTCCCAAGAGCCATAGCCGGATGTCGCCGATCCTATCGACGCGAGTTCGGGGTCGTGGTCCCAAGATTTCTTTGGAGCGCAGTCGGAAGTGAAGCCGTTACGAAGACTTTGTTAGTTTAGTTAAAGATCGGACGAGATGGTGCTCACGGGTCCTGGTGTTGGTGCACGCCGTGGGACCGGGCGAGTCGTAGTCGTGGATCTGCTGAGTTCGAGGTCGCCGTCCTTGGCGTTTGTCTTGAGCCCCCGAGCCCTGTCAGGCCTTCGTAGGGGTCGATGTGAGTTATGTGCGTTACACTATCCGGTTCCTCACAACCAGAGGGGCTGAGTTTCGTCGCCTGTCCCGATCGCTTAGGCTCGAAGACTAGCTTGGTGAGTTCGCTAACGGGTGTGATCGAGTAGAATCTGGGTCCGTCGTTCATGACAGGGTCGGCATAGCCCTCTTGTGACATTCCACTACTCCTTTACCTGCAACCCGGCAGATGCCTAGGTCGTTCCGGAGACCGACCCGGGTGGCCTTACGGCCTCCCCTCGATGGAGATTCTGTAGGCCTGGCGAGAGGTTCAGGATCGAACAAGAAGCATGTGTTCATCTACGATTTTCTCCCCTGGCTCTGTTGGTTACTCATGTCGAATGAGGCAACCGCCGCTTCGTGACGCAACACGGAGCGTTCTGATGCATTTCGCTGCACGTGCGATGCTTAGTTCTCGAGCCCCCGGGTGGTTCAAGACCTGAATCATCTGGGAGGCACGAGCGTATGGAATGAAATGCGCGTATGGATGTATGAATGATTTATATTGAAATAGAGGGGTTTTGATAGTGTTTACCTTGACGACTGGAGTGACGGGGCTCGGAGAGCTTCAGTCGGAAACGTCCGACCAAGACCTACGCTCGTCAATCGTGGATGAGCCCTTGTGTGAACAGTTTTTGTTTTAATGAATACATGCTTACCTTGATGACCCAAGTGACGGGGTTCATAGAGTTTCAGTCGAAAATGTCCGATCGGGACCCATGCTCGTTGTTCGTGACGGAGTCGGCCTGGCCTACATGGGGCGCCCCTTCGCTTCCTACCTGTGTCTCAGGTTGGTCGGTTAATAAAGTTTGATGATATTTCTTTCAGCCACGGTGGCCATTCCTTGGTAGCTGCCTTGACTACATGAGAAGGTCAGGAGCTTCATGTTCTTCTACTGAGCATCTATGGGTGCGATGCCCTTGAGGTACCCATTGCGCTTGCCAAAGCCGAGGGAGCGGAACCGAGCGGATGCCTGGCGGTCGCAGTAGTATTTACAGTAGTAGAAAATGTAAAAGTTAAGCTTGTGGGTGAGTCCCCATGTGAATAGTTTTTTTGTATCAATGAATACATCAGTACTGCCCTTGTGACAGAACCACGATATCCATTCTCTATTTTTATCCTAGCATAATCTTCGTTCTTATCCTTTCTCTCTCGTACCTACCCGTTTATCCCGTAGGGTGTGACCTTGGGAGTCCGGTGCATGGCCCGCGGGGCTCAGCTGCTCGTACCCATAGGGAAAGGTGGGGTGCGTTCGGTTGGGAGTAAGAACAAAGTTACGTAGGGTAATCAAAGACATGGAGTGTGTTTCCGTTCGGGGACAAAGTGGTTTATTATGTGATAGTAAAAAGAAAAGGGGAGGACGCTTCTCAGCCTACAGATAGCACGGAGCCTAGGTCGACGGTGAATGTCGCCTCGGCCTCGATTGAGCCGAAAGTCGTGCCATCGGGGGGTGAGCAGCCTGTGCTCTCGTCAGTCGCACCGACAGCAGATGCCGCTGGGTCGGTCTCGTAGCTTGTAAGATATAAGCATTTTAGTGAACGTAAAAAGTTTAAGTTCATGGGGGAGCCCCCGTGTAAACATTCATGGGTGTTTTATTGAACAATTGGTTATAATGGTATTTTGTTTTCTGTGATGGAGTTACTCCGTTCGGGGAAGCTTGTTCCCTTTCGTTCCTTAGCTTTCCCTTAGCATAATTTTGTTTTTTATTTCTTTCTTTCTCGTACCTGCCCATTTGTTCCGTAGGCTACGACCTTGTGAGCCCAGGGCATGGCCCGCGAGCCTCAGTTGTTCATAACCGTAGGAAAGAGCGGGGTACGATCAGTCGGAATGTTTTAAAGCAAAGCTACGTAAGATAAATTAAAGGAACGAACCACCCCTTTTGTTCGGGTAGGAAGGAGTTTCTTCATATGAAAGTAAAAGAGTACTCAAAGTAAAAACAAAACAGAGGGGTAGTAGAGCCCCCTAGTGGAGTCCCCGAGCGCCCCGAGCTGAAAAGTGTGCGGGTCGGGATGCTTTTATAGGAGCGTTTGCTAAGTAAACAAAGGTAAGACTAAAACTTAGGAAACGAAAAAGCAACATAGCTGTTCCAAGGTGCTCGGAGGGAGCATCATCGTTGTTGTGCTTCAGTCAGTAGGCATCTAGTCGGATCACTTCATTCTTCAGTCGTCTGGATCCTTGCCTGCAGCGCCCCCTTCTTCGACTGCTGTCTCTTCTCCTTTTCCTTGGCCTGCCAGCCTACCTCAGCAGGCGCTTGAGGAGCTGGCAGTCCTTATAGAGATGTTTGACGGGATAGTCGTGGTTGGTGCATGGGCTCTCCATGAGCTTGTGAAAGTGGCTCGGAGGGTCTTGCTGGGGCTAAGTGCCCGCGTGATCCGCCGTGTCGACCGGCGCAGAGTTGGCGGGTCGGCGGTGATCCCTTCTGTTCTTTTTTCCCCTCTGAGTGGAGGGGCCCTCGTCTTGATCCTAGCGCTTGGCCTTACCTTTGTCGTGGCCTCCGTTGAAGCGCGGTGGGAACGGCGCTTGCTGGAGGTGTTGGGCAAAGGTTGGTGGTCCCAGGCTGTCAGGGCTGGGACTCCGGTTGACGCTGCGCGTGTCTCGGTTCAGCCCAAGCCGTGCGTAGACAGGCGGTCGGTATGGAGCGGTCGTCAAGTCGAGGTGAGGTGCCGTTGCGGCTTCCTGTGCCACACTCGGTGGTTGTGGCGGTGATAGGGTGTAGTGCCCCATCTACTGCGTCCCTGTTCCCCGGACAGGGAGCGAGGTTGCGAGTCGGCATCGCGATACGGAGCACTTTGCTTGTTGAACATCGATGGTCTCTACTAGTGCCCGAAGGTTCCGGTGGATCACCTGCTCGCGGGGGTCGTTCGGCTCGGACAGGCTGCGCAGGAGCATTGTCGCGGCGGCAATGTTCTGGTTGGCCCGAGCCAACTGTGGGGGATCGGTTCCCCTATACGGGGTGTTGCGCTAGATCTGACGGGAGCGACCCTGGGCATCGTTCGCCGGTCTATGCACACGAGGCGTAGTGTGGTGCGTCGAGCGCGCTGGCGCAGTTGGTGGCTGATGCGGGCACTGTCGTCGTAGATCCTCCCCGTGCTCGCGCATGAGCTCAGGGGTCTCCGCATGAGGGCCTGGAGGGGCGTGAGTCTGTGAGGACTCCGTTACCCCTGGCGGTTGTTCCGGAGCGTCCGCCATAGTGCACTCCCAGGATGGACGGTGGCTAGGTGCCACGTTGCCGATGCTGGAGCCATCACTCCTGACGTCGTCATCCATGATGTCAAGGAGATAGGTGGGAGCATAGCTCGCCATTCTCACGAACTTAGACGTGAGAGGAGGCGGCGCCGACATCTTTTGGAGCCCCCGGGCGTACACGTCCATAGAGGGCACGAGGCCGCGGGGGAACTGGCCGTATGGCGGCTGCGACGGGGACAACGGTAACCCACCGGGTATTTGGCGGAAGATAGAACGTAGTAAGTAAATAACAGCATGTATATTACTCATAGCGGGGTTTGAGCAGAGAGTTTGCTCGGAATGAAGCGCAGATGCCACGCCATCAAAGTTGTGCGTCCCGGAGTCGATGGAGGTCGTCCCTCCGACGGGTGCCGGGTCGCGAGTCTCCCCGCGGAGGTGGAGTACACCGAGCCGGTCGGCGACGAAGTCCAGGCTTCTAAAGAGGAAGGCATGGGATCGCTCAAAGACTGGGGGAGCCCGCATCCCAATGGGCGAGAGTGCGGGAAACTCCAGCGAGCCGAAGCGAATCGTATCGCCCGAGCCCGCCATGGTGGGGGTGGCAGAAAAATGGGCCATCCGATTACCAAAAAAGTGTTGAACGTACAGCGTCTTCCCCATGGATGGCGCCAACTGTCGGTGCAGAATGTGACCAACTAGTAAATATTTATAGTTTTGCTGTACGTTGTGATCGGAGGTGGCCTAGCACTCAATGACACATGATTTATACTGGTCCAGGCAACGTGCCCTACGTCCAGTCGGGGTCGGTCAGCGACTTTATTCCTGAGCCCAGGTGCTCGAAGTCTGTAGTGGAGTTACAAACGAGAAGGAGAAAGATAGGGTGTACAAGAGGCCCGGTCGGCTCCGACCGAAAGGTCCAAGAGCGACTGGAACTAAGCTATGAGCTAAGTGTTCAAGCGTGTGCTTGAGGTCCGAACCTGGCGGTTCTGTGGCTGTGAGCTTATTGGACTGATGAATCTAAGGAACTGAGCTTGAATGAATTGGTCTTCCTCCGTTGGAGGGAGCGCATCCCCTTTTATAGATGAAGGGGATGGCTTTACAGGTGAGAGGGAGAGGGTACGGATGCTTTTGAGCCTTGTTGCCCACGCCGAAGAGGATGGGATAATAGTAGGTGCCCACAACATTGTTGATGTCACTGTAGAATGTCAGGTGCACGTAGGAGGTTACGTTGTCTTCTTCAGGAAGGGTTGATGTCGGTACCTGCAAAATACTGCTTGCCCAGAGGCATGTGAGAAGTCTCACCACGTTTACCGGGTATGGTGAATCCCGGCGCCTACAACACTATTGGTGCCTAGAGGCATGTGAGGGGCTTTTTGCCATACGAGAGCTCAATGGCGCCTACAATACTGTAGGGATAAATGTCGGCGCCTACAATACTGTATGTGTCAGGGCGGTTATGGAGCACTGTTCCCATAGGTGTTTAGGGTATGGTTCCTATACCGTGGTTTTACTTGTGTGCTGCTTTCTCCGTTTGTCCCTGGACCCTTCCGTGCGGGCGTCCCCGGTCGGATGGCCCCAGTCGACTTCGGTTGCGCCAGTCGGAGAAGAGCGGCGAGCAGGGTTCTTACGTACCCCAGTCGGAGAGACACGGGGTCAGAGTTGGAAGTAGGGCTCGGGGTAGGCCGTCCGATCGGAGAGGCCGTTCGGAGGCGGCTGGAGCCCGGAGCGAGTGCTCCGGTCGGATAGGTGGGCCGAAGAAGTTGACGAGCTGGTGATGCTCTTCTTGGGCCAGACCTTCCGATCGGCTGCTGGGCCATCCCTTTGCCCTGTTGTTTTTTAGACTCTTGGGTCGAGCCTTGGCGTGGAAGCCGGTCCCCGAGGGACCCCGGGTTTATAAACCCGACACCGACCGACTCAAACTGGACGTAGGGCACGTTGCCTGAACCAGTATAAACCCTGTGTCATTGAGTGCTAGGCCACCTCCGATCACAACGTATGGCAAAACTACAAATATTTACGTGGTGGCCACTTTCTGCTCCGATAGGTAGTGTTGCTAGAGATGCTCTAGTTAACCAAATTCGGAGAGGATAGCCCAGAGTGTGGACGGGACACCCGCACCTGCTCTGCCCCATACGCTCGGATTCGTGTGCCGCCTGTGCCGACATAGTTTTGCTCACACATGCGGGACTGCCCCACACGGCCCGGATGACTCGCCCCCACCCCGGTTCAATCCCCGCACGGACGCATCGGACTCCTCTATTGAGGAATCGCACGACCCTCTTCCACACCGGCGCCGCGCCGCCTGCACCTCCCCCCCATACTGCCGGTGGCGGCCCACGCCTCCTCCCTGCGTCGGTGGCCGCAGCCTGGCCCTACCACCCTCGTCGATAGCAACGCCGGCGATCTGCGCTTGCAACATGAAACACTTTCTACAACATACGATTGAAATAGTTGAAACATTTAGAACATACGCTTCCAACATATGTGTATAGCCACTGCAATATATGCAACATCCAGATAAAACACTTGTAACATACGTCCGAAACAGATAAAACATTTTGAATAGACGCTTGCAATATACCCCTAAAAGACTTGCAACCTATGCAACATCCCGATCTACTTTTGCAATATCCATATAAAACACCTGCAACATACCTCAGAAACATCTGAAATGCTTAAAACATACATTTGCAACATACGCTTTTAGCGCAACGTCTCCTTGCTGAGGTCGCGCGTCGCGATTGCCACGGCTTTCCTGGTGGGGAACTGCGGTAGTGGAAGCACCTCTACAACACCTTGCCACGGTGGGGGGGGGGGGGGGGGGCAGGTCACGGCGCACAGCGGCAAGGGACGGGTGCAACGAGGTGGATTGGGCTCGGTAGGGGACGCTGCATGGTGCGGGATGGGGGGCGCGGCGGCAGCGGCGAGCCGGAGTGGGGCGGGCGCCCACGTCTATGCATTATTGAACCAAATTTCTTTTTTTTTATCGGGTACAACTTGGACGCATACAACACACACTTCACATTCACACCATACGTACACACACAAGGAAAAGATTGGAGCCCTCAAATTCGCAGGAAACATGCAGTACCACCGAACGCGCACGCGTGCATGTACCCTACTTTTTTGAAAAATTTTCAGAAAAAAGATGTGACACCATGGTATGAACTTTGGTGGGTAGTGTCCCACTAGACAACCCTACCACTAAACCAAAAGGTCATTTCGCATCCATGTAACCAAAATTCTGGATGAACTCGTTTCTCTTAATGGTTTTCTCCGAACAAGGGCAAACTCCTAAGCTGCTCTTGGCTGTTAGGATCAATTTTGAACTAGAAGTCCAAAGCTTGAGGGAACAAACTAAGAATCGATCAAAAGTCTGAGCACCATATGGCTGTTCACCCTTTGGTTTTTCCTACCTGACAAAAAATCCAAAGCTTGAGGGAAGAAACTAAGAATCGGTCAAAAGTCTGAGGACCACATGGCTGTTCACCCTCCCTACCTGACAAAAAGGACCAGTTCGGCGCACAGAGTTTAAATAAAACATAGAAACAACACAATGCAGTCATTATCATTGGTCCGAGATGTGTGTGTATATATAATTATATACCCCAGCATATTTTGTCTGGGAAGTACAAGTACATGACAAGCAACAGGTATCAGTGCATTGGAATCTTCGGTCACGAACACTCCGCCCTGATGAGAACCTTGTCGAGTCTCGACGCCCACAAGAATCATCTCTATAGTACATATAGCCCTAATAAAACCAATCTCCTAATTGTCTCACCCACACTGTCTGTCACACTGACACTTATTATTAATATTGCTATTACAGTTGCAGTGATAGTAGTATATCATTCGTATCATCGAAGCATGCATGAGCTTTGACAACCATGTAAATAAAATGTTGCTAGCTCATGGCCGCGACGCAGCCGACGCCACCAGCTGCTGCACGTTGACCGGGTGGACGAAGGTCCCGTTGCCGCCGAATATTATCTTCGCAGCGATCTGCGACACGGCTTCAGTCGGATGGTAATTGTCCCAGAAGAGGTGGTTGCTGCGACTCGGGCACAGGGGAGCCGAGAAGTTGCACCCGGACGCGCCAAACTGCCCTTCGCCGCAGCACGCCGTGTCGAGCACCGTGAAGTCTGTGCAGAAAAAAAAGACAAAGCATTGACACATATGAGAATTATATCTCAATCGGAACCTTTTAGGCCTTGTTTGGTTGTATGGGATTGATTCCCAGCCGAACCGTTTCTTCATTAATTTCTATAACTCCGGGACCGTTCCTCATGCAGAACGGTCCGTTCCGGGGTAACCGAACAGAGGCTTAAGATTCTATAAGAAATTTTTGTAACTGAACAGAGCCTTAAAAATTTTTGTGGGAGGAGCTGAGCTTGATGTTCATTACTGAAGCTAGGCGTGGAGGGCTTTTCCAATACCGACTCGACCATCTTGATCGAGTCGACCAAGGAGTAGTTCATGCCGGGCAGCTCCCCACTGATGTCCTCCAGCATGGTGGCGAACATGGGGTAAAGCTGGCTGGAGAGGTTGTTCGGCGCGGCGAGGCACCCGTACTTGTCGGTGGCCTTGGGGTCCTGGAGATTATGAGCTATGAATCTCTGCGACGGGCAGCAACCCACCAGCGACGTGCTCACCACGCTGAACTTCCTTGCCCCAACGCCATACAAGTCCTGCAGCATCTCACTCGGTCTCAGAGAAGAACCTGACATGTACGTCAGTATAGTAAAAGACAGAATGGATGGAGTATTTCGGCGATACCCTCAGATAGGCTGCGTAGGAGGCAACGAGGCTTTGCAATAGTTCCGTGTCGTTGGTTTGGGGGCCTATATCGATGTACTCGAACAGGTCGTTGCTGCCGGTGGTGATGAAGAAGAGAGATTTGGATAAGAGATCGGCTGACCTGTTATCACCACTTGCCCACAGTCGAGCAAGATTCGTAAAGTTCCCGACCTGATCAGCCATGGACAGAACTTGCTTACACTGCACAGAAACAAATTAAAACCCTGGTCAGCGAAATGCGTGTATGGATAAAAGAGAAGTGCTCATCAAAACAGCACATGCGTGTTCGTGCGTAG
This sequence comes from Miscanthus floridulus, assembly GCF_019320115.1. Lineage (NCBI taxonomy): Eukaryota > Viridiplantae > Streptophyta > Magnoliopsida > Poales > Poaceae > Miscanthus > Miscanthus floridulus. The sequence goes on from NC_089590.1 coordinate 77,511,417, forward strand.
ATGTACCACTACTGGTCCATTGCCGGTTTTAGGAAGGAGCCCCGACCCTCCTGACGCGAAGTTGATGCCCGTGCTCATCCACTGGCTCGCGTTCGACAGCGACAGGAAAGGCGGCGGGCTCTCGGCAAAGCCAAGCTCCTGTGCTGTTCAATTGATCGGTAACAAGTTCGTCAGACACAATCCTATATATCCTGCTTTTGCTGAGAATTACTCGCGTACATACCTAGCTTGTCCGCCAGGTTGTAGCCATTGCTGAACCTGCCGGTGGGTGCATGGTCGAGGTAGTCCACGCCGTAGTGCGGGTAGTAGGCTTTGCAGTCGACGTCGCACTTCTCAATGAAGTTGTTGTTGCCGACGTCCACTATGGAGTCCCCGAACACGAACATCGCCGGCACGAGCGGCTCCGCAGCACCGGCACCACCCTGCAGCGCGAGCTCGAGCAACAACAAGCACACGGCAGCGAGCCTGCAGGATGCCCCACCGTGGATGGCCATTGGTTGGAGGCCCTCGTACGCCGTTCCTTGCTCTTGACGGAGCTCCCTCACAATTAGTGTGAGTATATGTGACGCAGCTGCAGGTCTTCCCAAGGTGTCAATGTACGAGTACATATAGACATGCATGTGGATGAAAATAAGAAGAAAAAACAGGATCACCTAGTGGGGGATGACCCAATGCTGAACATGTATTTTCATATGGCTCTATGGCCGTATCTTCCAACACCTCGCGCCGGAAAAGCCGAAGGATAAACTCTTATTTTGTTCCGTAATGAATAAACAGTTAAACTGTAAGCTTTGTATTTCTCGACCACACGACGGTACCGACATTACAGAAAATGCACATAGGTTCAATTTTGCAACCACGGCTTACCACTGGTGCAGAGGCCACTACAAGTACTTATGTAACCACATATGCAGCTAGACTGAAACGTCTTGTACTCTTGTGTGTGTGCCAGGCTGCCAGCTTATAGAAGAGTACTACAGCTTTTGGATTACTGCCTGTGGGTCCATTGTACATTCTTTTTTTTTTAAATCATGTTTGGATTTTCAGTCCGTCTAGGGTTGCAGGCTGGTGGCTCTTGGCCCACAACAAGTGAACAAGTTTAGCTACGAGTAGAAACGACGTTCCAACAAAGCTGGCGTTGTTAAAAACAAATACGGTAAGAGCTTTGCCCCAAAATTTATTAGACGAACAAAAGAGAAAACAAAGACAAGACGATAATTACAAAACCACCTGTTGACTCAGCTACGAGGAAAGCAACTTAAAAAAAAACTGAAACGAAGACAAAAGACTGAAACCGATAAAAAGCAGAAATGCTAAACGTCTAACTGGGTGGCCAAGAAATAAAACTGGAAAAAAATGCTCACACTGACAGTAAGGAACACAAGAGGTGGTTCAAGATGAGACGATGGCTTGTTGTGTTGCCGTATTGAACCGTTGAATATCATCATTAATCAGTTGTGCGACTTGTATGGGTTGTAGCTCTTGTTGTTGGAAAGTTCTTTAACTTCGCTCCTTCTGGATATTCCACCAAACATAGATTAGAATTCCGTCAAAAGAGACGTTATGTGCCTTATCGAATTTCACTCTGCATTTTTTTCAGTATTTGTAAATAGAGCCGTTTTTGGGGTTGTTTTGCGGTTGTAATAAGTTGAAGCAATTTTCGACTATGGACCACACCTCTTTGGTAAAGATATAGTCTTCGCACAGATGCATGAGTGTTTCCGGATTAAACTTGCAAAGTTTGCAAATCGGGTCGCTTGACCAGTTTCGCTTGCTTAGGTTGTTTGATGTAAGAACCAACATTTCTATTCACCCAAAGAACCAACATTTCTATTCACCTCTAGCCTTCCAAATTGGGAAGATTTTGAAGCATAAAACAAATATATAGAACAGGAAGTCCTGGTGAGTACACATGTTAATTTCAAGAGTTAGAAAGATTATTAATATCATCAACAACATAGGCACAGTCTCGTGCAAGAGCACAAATTGGGCTTTGCTATGCAAAGACTTCTCGAAATTAAGGTTGCTATCATTTTTTTTAGTGAAACAAGAGGGGTTGCCCCCAACTAGATTTTTTATTAAACAACGAACTAAAAGTTTACCCTGTTGGCATGTCAATAAGGTTGCTATCATCAAGAAGCCGAACGATCATATGCTGTGGAATTGAACTTTTTATTGCCGGCATGTTGGTATGTCAATATATATGTGGATGGCGATTCATGTGGGCGTGACACTTCACACTTGACGATATGGACAAGCATATATACCTGGGACGCATGTCCCACAGGAACACCGTGCACCAATTCGTAAATGTATGTTTCAGCCTTGAACATATAACAGTGGCACTATGCCAAAATTGCAAAAAGGAGATACCGCTATTAGTGATGCCGAAATTAAGAGACATCCATAATGACACGCGTCTTCTCTCCACGCGTCTTTGATAAGTTGTCACCCATGGCCAATGGACTAGCAGAGGTAGGATTACGTGTCTGTGATTTAACAAGACATTACAAACATGTGCTTTGTAACTTGTGTCTCTGATGACTGGACAATAATCGGAGACGTGCTTTAACGCGTGTGTGGTATAAAAAGACCTCACAGACTCCGCGCTGTGATATTAGAATGACATCATAGACTCGTTCTAGATATCTCGCTTCAGTGATTCACTACCGGATTCGATATACACTCGGCAAAGTCTTTGCCGAATGTTACACTCGGCAAAGAGCGCTCGGTAAACAGTTTATCGGCAAAGACCTCTTTGCCGAGTGCACTTTATCGGGCACTCGACAAAGCCTTTGTCGAGTGCTAATCTGACACTCGACAAAGAAAAGTCGCCGTGACGGCGAGCGCCACTGTGACGGCGGCTTTGCCGAGTGTTAAGGTCAAGCACTCGGCAAAGGTCGCCGCTTTGCCGAGCGCCGTTGACTCAGACACTCAGCAAACGTGGCCACTGTGCCGAGTGCCACCGGCAAGACACTCAGCAAAGGTAGCCTATTTGCCGAGTGTCTTGACAGGACACTCGGCAAAGGTAGCCTATTTGCCGAGTGCCTGGACCGTGGCACTCGACAAAGCTATGATGTTTGCCGAGTGCAATGGCCTTTGCACTCGGCAAAGCATGTTCCCAAGTAGTGACTTTGCCGAGTGTCATGGCCATTGCACTCGACAAAGTGACTGAAAACAACCTTTTTATTTGTTTTTTACATCTCATCCAAACAAACAGAAGATATATATAACAAACATCACCAACATCACATATATATCATCAACAACACATATATATCACCAACACCACATATATATCACAAACGTCACATATATATCACAAACGTCACATGTCTCACAATATATCACAAATAAGTTCACAAGTAATCCAAGTGCTCCATCATCTACAACCACAATTGCAAATAGAAGTACCATTAACAACCACAAGAATCTTAACCAGATGGCCAATGAAACTGATTTGGTGAAGGATTCGCTGAAGCATGATGATCGTTCGATGCCGCCGATTGATTATGCACAAAGGAGAAGAGATTGCATGTGTGAGACAAGATAAATATATACCATACATGAATAAAACTTTCATACTCCACTAGATTTGACCGTAAGCATGAACATACAAACTAAAACTACAATACTCACAGGAGTAGAATAGTGAGGAGGTGGAGGTGGAGGTGGAGCGAATAGCGAAGGTGGCAGAACTACACCCGTAGCGACGCCAAGACTTTGCATGTACTGAAGAATCTCTGCCATCCTCCACTGCTCGGCCTCCACCCTCTCCATCTTTGCCTATATCTGCTCCCGTATCCTCCTCTCTTGTTCCAGCTGGACCTACAATATATTCACCCCAATGTTACAATAATGCAAAAAGGAAAGCTATAAAAAAACCAATGAATGACGAATAAACCAGGAATAACCTCGAGTGCCTCCACCCGATGGTGTGAAGTGTCCTGTCGAGGTCGTATGGCCGGGCTTGTGCTCATGCTGCTTGCTTGAATTTGGGAGAGACTGTGAGTAGCGACCGAGTTGATTGTGCCGTCGCCAATCTAGTACCGCCCATGCTTCTTGCCGCCTCCTACCCTCATGACGACTTCTACATGAAGGTCCTCGGTGCTCGGATCGTACTCTGGCCCATGGACCTCCCTTGCCATCGATGTGTACTCACTGAGGCGGTTGTGGACGGTCGTATTGTTGTACGCCTCGGGCCCGTCCTCCGGGTTGTAGTCGACGTTGGACGTCACCTTGCCTTTGTGGGCCATAGCAAATGCCTTGAAGATGGAGCAAGCTTGGCCACCATGTGACGCCGACTGCGAGAAAAATGGCAAGATGATTAGAAATCATGCAGAATTGAGCGTTAGAATAAATAAATGAATTCGTGTACCCTTGTTTCTGCGTATCCGCTGAGGCTACGGCTGCCTTGATGGTGTGCTACACCTGGCATCATCAAACGCCGCTCCTGACATAAGTTGTGCGTCTCGTACCACTCGCGTGAGCACCACTTGTCCACCATCTGTACCCAGCACTGGGGATGCGCGGCGCACCAATAAGGAATCATCTATAAGCCATTAAGTACATGACATATCAGAAGATGAAATTAAGCCTACTTAATCTCAAAAGGAATCAGTATTAATATTTTGTATTTACCTACAGGTACTGGTCCCGGGTCAACGTCATGGTTCTTGCGTCCCTTTTGGTGACCTTCGTTCCAAGGATGGTCCCGTGGTAAGTTACGATGGCCTGGATGCGCGCCTCGTAATGCATGTCCACGATGAGTTTTTTGTAGCATTTGGTAGCCACCGCATCCGCCCTGGCCTCATGTCCATCTTGGCATCTAAAGAAATCCTGCATACAAACACGATGTATCCATTCATTATTTCAAGAATGTCCAATGAATGCGATGTATTGAGCAATGTAGTGCGAGGAAGACTTACCCGCAACTCTTGCTTCACCCACTCCGCCTTATTGTTGAATACCCTACAGACCCGATCTGCAGCATCGAGGGCGGCGGCGTAGTGGTCAAACGAGTAGGCTGGCCCCGTCATTTCGGCATACTCAACCAGGCCAGGGAAGTGCTCCTTGCACAGAAGACCGAGGATGCCATTGACTTGGCATGTGTGAGCACCCCCACTTGCCACAATCGTCCAGTTCCTGCCCAAGTGATTAAGAAAAATTATTAGTTTCTATTTTGATTTTCAACATATCATATAAAGTAGTGATAACATATAAAGTTACTTACTTTTCCCCCTTGGGTCAAATCAGCGGGTGTCTCTCATGAGGTATCAGTCGCTGAGGGAGGCTCGCGGGACCTTGCAAGTAGACGCTCGATGAACTAGAGGAAGCGGAACCCCCTGCTATCACCTCCTCCTCGTCGTCCTCCTGTGCGTCCTCCTGTGCCTCCTCGGCGTCCTCCTAGGGCACCTGCTCCTCCTCCTCCTCCTGATGCGACGGGGCGACAGGCGACGGCTCCCTCCTATGGCTCCTCCTCCTCCTACTCTCCTCCGGTGCAGCGGTCCTTGTCCTTTGGTACAAGGACGCTAGCTTCCTCATCCCACCGCCCACCATCTTTGTTCAATCACCTGCAATTAAAAAGAGTAAAGCAATAAGCACAGATAAACAAGAAGTACTTAGAAAGAGATGCAAAATAAACAAAACATAATTACAAAATAACATTGTATTACATGTATTAGAAATAATCTTCATGATCGGGATTAGCTGGATCATAAGTCTCATCATCACTATCAATCATGTCAAAATAATCAACACTATCCGAATGAGCAATGTTGCCATTGTCATTGTCTAAATGTAATCGCTCAAGCATTTGTAAGTCCTTCATATTTTGCACCTCATCACCAGCGTCCTCTTCAATAACTATTTCATTGTCTACTTCCATTCCGATCGCTTCGGTTAAGTCTATCTCAAACCTCCCTTCTAGTCCCTTTTCTTGAAAGAACTCTCTGTCATATGTGTTTGGGTCTAAGGTGTAATCTTCATCGTTTGGGATAGGCACTTTACCGTGTGGCGATACCCTATGCACAATATCCCAACCCTTAAGATGCCTTTTGGTTTGACACACATATGGAAGATAATAAACTTGCGTGGCTTGTTGGGCCATAATATAGACATCATCTCCTGGTAAAACAGAATCCTGTCGAATTTCGACTAGCCCAAGATTAGAATATGTCCGTCTCGTTACTTTAGGATCAAACCAATGGCATTTGAATATGACGGGATTAAAAGGTTTGGAACCATGAAACTTAAGCTCGTATATTTCTTCAATTCTTCCATAATATTCGACCTCATCAACGCCGGGCGTAAAAACTCCAGAATTTGTGGTTCTTCGATTGGGCCGACTCTGCTCGTAGCTTGTTGTGCGAAAGCGATATCCATTCACGTCATAACCAAAAAATGACCTGACACTATAGGCAAAACCATCGGCAACATGTCTCAACTCGGCATACATAGACGCATCCCTTTAGCCTTGCAAGCTCAAGCAGGATACATCGTTATATTATTCGCACGTATGAGTAACTTGGAATGTCAAACTAAGTACGAGCTAAATTGGACGGTACCTTCCGTTTGAACCAAGAAATGAAATTGGGCATTCCATTTCCCGCACCCTATCGAAGAAGGGTATCTAGCTGCTGCGGGGTAGGATCCCTTGATTGACGCCAGAATTCATGAAGAAATTTCCTGTACCAACGAAAAACAAGGGGGTTGGATGCAGAATAGTGACAACGTATTTAACAAGTTCGTTGAGAACTTACTGCATGTACGGTGCCACTTCATCAAGGTTGGTCAACACGTATAGCATGATATGGTGCCACTCTTCATGATTCAAGGTCTTGGGGGGTCGATGCACTTGCGCTTCCGAGTTGCCCTCGGAAAAGGCTGAGGTTCGATTCATTTTCGCCAGCATTGTAACGAGGGGTGGATTATGCATGCTAGGGTGGCGGTGGAGTCAGGCTAGCGGGGCCATGGTGGGTCGGTGCAGTGGCAAGGCGACGCGGTGCAGGCAGACCCACAGCGTCGAGGAAGGCGATCGGGGTCGCCGAGGTACTCCGGCTTCGCTCCGATGGGCTCTTCTCTACAAAAAAGAAACATAAAACTGTCAATACAAAATTTCGGCAGCACCTCCTATGCACGGTGAGGTTTCCAAAACCTACAAGAAAACCAATGTCATGATGGCCGACATGCACATATATATGAACGACACGATGGCCGACATGCACAAGATTATATCCAACCATATATATATAACAATGTCACAACCACTCCTACGACTCCTACGACTACGACCGCTGCTACTCTACCACTACTACTACCGCAACTACTAGTAATACTACCACGACGATGACTGTAGAGCATACCTAGTGGGCGTCGTTGGACGGTGGTGGTGAAGGGGCCTGGGCACCGGTGGATAAGGCGACGGCTAGGGAAGCGCTGGGGACATGGCAACGGTGGCCAAAACGCCTCCTCCTCCTCCTCCTTCCTCCTTCCTCCTTCCTTCTTCCTCCTCCTCTTCCTCCTTCCTCCTCTCCTCCGCTCCTCCTCCTCTCTTTCTCCTCCTCCTCCAGCGGCGCAGCGCTTGGGGCGGGGCGGGCGCGGGAGGGGGCGGCGCTGGCGTGGGCGGTGGCGGCGCGGTGCGGGCGGGGGTGGCGCTGGCGCTGGCGCGGTCAGCGTGCGTGTGTGCATGCGTGTGGTGTGTGTGGGCCAGCTGGGCCGCCGAGGTTAAATCCCCCCCCCTTTGCCGAGTGCCCCCGATCTGGCACTCGGCAAAGTATTTTTTTTAATTCTCTGCTGAGTGCACCTGGCCTGGCACTCGGCAAAGAGGGGTTTTTTAAAAAAAATTCTTTGCCGAGTGCCCACGATCTAGCACTCGGTAAAGTAATTTTTTATTATTTTTTTAATTCTTTGCCGAGTGCCAACCGACCTGGCACTCGGCAAAGAGGGGTATTTTTATTTTTTTAAATCCTTTGCCGAGTGCCAGCCGTCCTGGCACTCGACAAACCACCTCTTTGCCGAGCGCCAAACTCAGACACTCGGCAAACCATATTTTTTCATTTTTGACCTCCAAACTTTTTCTGTAGTCCTCATACAATACCTGGTACTCCATGTTCCAATGCGGCACATTTCTCGAACTTTTTTCTATATTTCTTTAATTTATTTCATTTAATTGAATTTTCTTGGATAATTCAAATTATAACTGCTAGTCATTCGAATAATGAAAAAAATGAATGGAAAATGATATTCATGTTATTTAGTATAATGTGAGGCCGTATCCAGGAACAGACCACCAATTTCGAACATCTTGTTCACGAAATATGACCACGAACTTGTGGTCGAGTTGTTTTTAAATTCTATAAAAAGCAAACGAAGTCCGAAAATCATGAAACTTGTCAAGATGTCATGATATCATCTGTGAAGGCTGTGATAAAAAATTTGAGAAGGTTTCACATAAGTTGTCACGTACGATGCTTGCAAACCAAAGAATCTCGAGAAATTTGAGAAAGTTTGGAGGTCAAAAGTGAAAAAATATGGTTTGCCGAGTGTCAAAAAAATTACACTCGACAAATCACCGCTTTGCCGAGTGTCAAGATAAGACACTCGGCAAAGGGTTAATGGCGGTTGTCGGCCGTTAGCGGCGGCGGCCCTTTGCCGAGTGTTTTGTTTTGCCGAGTGCCCGACACTCGGCAAACATGGTCTTTGCCGAGTGTTATTGTTTGCCGAGTGCTACCACCTATTTGCCGAGTGTCAGTTGTTTGTTGAGTGCTTTCTCCCTGGCACTCGGCAAATAGCCTCTTTGCCGAGTGCCCGATAAAAGGCACTCAGCAAAGTCTGGGACACTCGGCAAAGAAGCCGTCTCCGGTAGTGATTTGTTACGTTGTGTGTAGCTATGTCTGGGCACTAGGACATGGGAGCACACCACATTCAATCACGCAGGGGTGGAGTGGCATGGTAGGGGTAGCGCTTGCTGGCGCTCGATGGGAGGTCGAGGGCACGACGTGGCCAGCAGCCTACTGCACGAGCAGGGGTGAAAGCGAGGTTGGTCATGGTTGTCGATGTGATGATGTGTGCACGTGTGGGGACACGCTCTCTGGCAAGCACAGAGCCTCAGCCTTCGACGCCCATCTACTGTTGATCATCTATGCACCTGTGTTGCGCCCGTCACTTCGGTGTCCTTGGGGGTGCACGTGTATGGTGTGCTCCCTCGGGGACGGCCAATTGAGACCTCACGCATGACGGTGCCTCTGCGCATCGAGAGGTGAACCCCACTATACTTGTGCTATGCTTGTGTCATGATTGTGTTGTGCTTGTGCTATGGTTGTTACCTGATTTTTTATGGGTATGTCAAGGACAAGTTCTTACCCTTGAGTGATGCAAGATCAGCAGCTTGCCAAGAGAGAGGTAGATATTGTTTATCCTCACCTGTGCCTATGCTTTGTGGGCATGAAAATTTATTAATTGGATCAATCGTTTATTATAGATTTGCTCATCACCTTCTTGAGTTAATGTTGACTTATATTGTCTTCCATTTTCATTTTTTGGTAGACTACGGAGGGTCAGAGTTGGTAGATAGAATATTATGTATTTCTTATTATTTTTTTCATATGTAATTTGGGGATGTATGTGCCAAGATTTAATATAAGTCCCCCTTCCCTTTGAAAAAGAGTTGGTAGATATGTTGAATCAACAAAAGGCATCTATGTGTTGTTCATGATATGATTGTGAGAATGAAAAACAATACTCGACTTCATTGCAAGTTCATGCCTACCTGATCATCTGACAATTCATGGATGACTATAAATGTTGAAACAAACATGGATAAGAAGGCGTTAATGATCGATACTTGTAGGCTAATTGTATGGACCAAGGATTATGAAAGGATCAAGATATTCAAGAGGGGGGGTGAATTGGGCTAATTCTAAATTTTTGCAATAATTTAGCCCTACACTTAGCCCATTTCACTCCTTGTGCCTTGAATATGTTTCTATTGTTCTCCCACATAAAAGTTTTGCACCATAGGTTCCAATCCTACTATAGCATGGCAATTTTAGGAATGTAAAGACATTAAATAAATTGCTCAAATGTAAATGCTCAATGTAAAGAGAGGGAAAGTAACACGGCGATGTTTTTCCAAGGTATTGGAGAGTCGTCACTCCCCATTAGTCCTCGTTGGAGCACCCGCGTAAGGGTGTGGCTCCCCCTTAATCCACGCAAGGATCAAGTGCTCTTTACGGGCTGATTTTTTTATACTTCATCACGGTGAATCGCCCACAACAGCTCACAACTTGACTTGGGTCATCCACAAGCTCCGTCGGATGATTACCAAGCTCCCAATCACCACCGAGTCATCTAGGTGATGGCGATAACTAAGAGTAACAAGCAAAAACTCTCACTTAACTAAGACAAGCCTAATGAGAAAGGTGGATGCACACTTGCTACTCCCTATGCACTAATGAGGTCCTTAATCTTGGATTATCAAATCTCAATCATCCCTCTAGGCTCTTGCTCTCCCTTGCACTCCAAAGTTGTTTCTCAGCTGAACAAATGGGCAAGAGACCTCCCATGGATGAGTGGAGTAAGTATTTATACCCCCTGATTCAAAACATAATGTTTGGAGGCTGAGTCATCACTCTACGGGCTGACCGGACACTCCAGTCAGGGTGACCAGACGCTCTGGTCAGTTGTACCCACCACTGTGTCAGAGAGAGCCGTTAAGCTCTGACTGAACTCTGACCAGTGTCCGGTTAGTACCCACCGGATGCGTCCGGTCAAGAAAAAACCTCTCTAGAACCTCTCTAGAGTGGACCGAACGTAGGCACCCCAGCGTCTGGTGCTCCTCCACTCAGCAGTCCGGTCAGTACCAGATGACTACAGTTGATCAAATGAACTGACCGGACTCACCCTCCAGCGTCTGGTCAGTCATTTGACCCCTCGAAATCATATGTGAATGAAGTTGACTCCAATTAATCTTAGGGCTATTCCTGAGCTACCTAGTGCTAGGTTTGACAAGTGTGCACCACACCTAACCCACTAGACTCACCTAGGTCAAGCTACTAGTCTATACCCCCCTTAATAGTATGACCAAAGGAAAAACAAAGTCCTAAACTACTCTAAGTGTCTCTCCAACACCAAACGACACTTAGAACTAGTCCGTCCTTTAGCTTGTCGTCCATCCTTTGAAAACTAAAATGATTTCCATCGACAGGGGCATGACAACCATAATTGCCCAATCAATTGCCATTACCATGACCTAACTTTAATTGCCTCTGTAAAACACATGTTAGTCATGGTAATCTCGTGTCAGTCATTAATCACCGAAACCCAACTAGGGGCCTAGATGCTTTTAGATTCCATGGTAGTTGTACTGATCAGGATGGCAAGGAATGACTACTTGAAACTTATGTCGGTCAAGATGGTGAGGGAGGGCCCTTCGACAATCAGAATCTTAGTGATAATGACCTAGTAGATAGTGGTGCCAACTATGTCCATATACCGAGAATATAGAGGAGATGGTGTGTGATGCCTTGGGCTTTGATGAGTACAATGGTGTGGAGTTCAAGAAGTTGAAAAGGCTAGTGAAAGATATGAAAGACCCCACTCTTTCTCAGTTGCAAGGAGAGGTATACAAAGTTGTCATGTTCAATAAAGCTTCTACAATTGAAGGCAACACACCATTTGACTTATAGGAGCTTCAAAGAATTGCTACATCTATTAAGGTACATACTTCCAAAGGGGAATGAGAGACTAATACTACATATGAGGCCAAGCACATTGTTTGTCCAATGGGATTGAAGGTCAAGAAAATTAATGGTTGCATGAATGACTACACCCTATTTTGTGGTGATAATGCAGATCTAACTGAATGCCTCGAGTGTGGAAGCTGTTGATGCAAATGATGAAATGACGAGGGGGATGAGGAGATGTGCCATAGAGCTCCTTAGAAGGTTACATGTTAACTGAAGAATTTGTTTGCAACCTGCAAGGATGCATAACTGGTGAGTTAGCACAAAGAGGGATAGAAGATTAATGATTATTTATGGCACCGAACAGATGCTATTCATGTCATTGTCATTGATTATTTAAAGTATGGACACTTTTATGCTAAGCCAAGGAATATTTGGTTTGTACTAAGAACAGATGGCATGAACCCATTGTGTCACATGAGTAGCTCACATAGTGTGTGACATGTGTTGTTGTCTATCTACAACCTTCCACTCTAGTGGTGTAAGAAGAGGAGATACATGATGATTGATGATATCTGTTTTGATATCTATTCTGACATCAGCTAGGTAATAACATTAATGTGTATCAACTGGCCGCTTGTGGATGACCTGAAGACACTTTGATCAGATGGAGTTAAGGTGTATCAATGGGTTTAAGAGAGAGTCATTCAAGTTACGTGCCATGTTGTTAAGCATCATCACTGATATTCTAGTACACCATAGCTTATCCGTGCATTGTAAAGGGGAGAAAAAATTGCTTTCGATGCTTGGATGACACCAAGACTATTTGGCTACGGGTTCATTTAAGGCATCAATGTTTCCACAAGTGGATTGACTTAGCGTTCACCATCGATACCATGCTCACAAGAAAGAATGTTTGTGGTAGTTTACTTAGGCCACTCATGAACGACAAGTGGAAAACCAATGACCATACAAAAAGCACTGAGCCAGGCTTGGAGGGAATATGCATAAGGATTGAGCTCCGCCCCGATAGCACCACTACCTAACTACCAGCATGTGTCACAAATCTAACCCGACAAGAGAAGCACAAATTGTGTGAGTTCTTTTGTAATGTGAAAGTTCCCTCTAGATACTCATTGAACATAAAAAACTTATGGCAGCAAGAGAGAACAAAATGTTGCCCATGAAGACTTATGATTGTGATGTCATGTCCACAACAATGCTTGCAGTTGGTATCACGAACATATTGCTAAAAAATGTGAATGGCAATCATGAGCCTCTACTTCTTCTTTAATGGAATATCTTAGAAGGTCCTTAATGAGAGATCATTTGATGATATTGAAAAGAACATATTTGAGATATTGTGTCTTATATAGGCATTTTTTGTTGCTTAGCACTTTGAGCCCTTGGCTAACCCTAAAAAATAGATGGGGTGGAAATAATGGTTGCCTTTCATAGACACTTCTCTTATTTATAGGGCTATTGCACATTTCCAATAATTCCCCTACACTTAGACTTCAACCATTTAGGCACTAGGGGCCAAAATAATGGTCAGATTGGTCCTCCATGCATTGGAGGGCCATGAACCCTTCATGAAGTCCCTATGTCTTGACATAAGCTCTCCAATGACGTCATGTGCTGCTCCGAGATCCTCCTTTGGTTGAGTCCAAACCAAGAAACCACTCTTCCCCACGTAGTTTTGAGGCTGAAACTGCCAAACCCTCTAGGGCCACGTAGCTATTATGCAACTCCTCCAATGTCAACGTGTGTCCTCTATGTCCTCAGCCTAATAGACCACCAAGTTCTCATGACACCTTGCCTTACTTAGTCCAACCCTAGCAATGACTTCAGTCAACGTTGTCATCTATCTCTTGTCGAAATGCCATGTGCTAGATATCCTTGTCCGTTCTTTGGTCTCTTGGTCCCTCGGTCCAAGCCTCCACATTCAGACTTCACCGTCCAAATGGTCCATCGACTAGAAACCCTCGCTCGACCTTCTCCATTTCTATCAACCACCTTCATGCAGTCAACACCAGCATATTCACAAGCCAATAGACACATTACATGTCACAAACTAACTCGACGCCTCGATTAGTCCAAAACGCGCTAAAGCAAAGATCGATGATCTCACCTTGACAATCACTCGTCATCGACAGTGGGCACATTTCCACCATGTCATCTCAATATATTAATACATAACTAGTAAGGGGCCCTTCCTTAGAGCATCCTTAAGAGCCTCACTTAAATTCATTCTCTATATCTTTCCACCCTCCAAGAACTTCTTTATATTTTGTGTGGACTCTAGAGAGTTAACTTCGCTCTCTGTCTTTGGCTAGCGAGAAATTTGAAATAGAGGATGACTATATTTGGAGATCTGAGAGCATCTCCAAGAGTGTTTCTAAACTCACTCTCCAAATCATCGTTAAGAGAGTCATTTGAATAAAATTGCTCTCTATATCTTTCCACCCTCCAAGAACTTATTTATATTTTGTGCTTACTTTAGAGAGCAAATCCCGCTCTCGATTTTTGGCTAGCGAGAAATCTAAAATAGATGATGACAATATTTAGAGATATAGTTAAATAAGCCGTTGGAGAGCATTTTTCCACCAAAATCTATAGAAAGGCTGTTGGAGTTGCTCTAATTAATAAAGTTGTTGGATGATATTTTTCACCAAAATCTCTACTCCCTCGGTCCCAAAATAATTCACGTTATAAGTCTGGGCACGAGAACTTTTGAGAAGTGAGAAAGTTGTGGTGCACAGAAAGCGAGGAGAGAGATAGAGAGATTGAAATAAAGATGTATTGGGAAAAAGAGAAAGGTTTATTGGCAAAGGAGAAAGATGTGCATTGAAATGTTATAAAGTTAAGTATTTTAGGACAAATTTAAATCCTATGAGGTCATCTTTTTTGGGACGGAGGGAGTATTAGAGAGTATTCTCGAAGGTCAAGGAATCCGACGAAGCGGAAGCAGGTCCTGTCGGCCAGCGTCTGATCGGCTAGCTCCAACCGGACGATGAGGATGAAGGTGGCTAACCAGCTACACGTGTCGTCACTTGAGCGGAGGACGATGGCACCAGTGGAGGATCGCAGTAATGGCGCACCAGGGGCGTAGCGACTTGACTTCCACTCGATGAATCTGGCTTGTTTCATGAGAGAATGTCGGGAAGTAGGGATTGCGCCGAGGTTCTAGTTTTTTCCTCTTTGATTGTGTGTTCTCCTCTTTGTTGAGGTGTGAGTCTAAATGCTCTTATATCCTTTTGGCTATGTATATCCTTCGTGGATATAGGATTAATAAATCCATTATCTAAAAAATTAACAGGTTATTGGAGTTGCTCTCATCATTTGAAAAAAAGAAAGATGTATCAGAGGTATCTGCATGGCGTAACAGCTTGCGTAAGAACAGTATGAGATGAAGTCTCATGCAAAAATGACTTTGGCTGCCGTTGCTTGAACTCGAATAGGTGCGGATTCTCAGTTTCTCACACTGAATATATAGCGCCTGCAACAAAATCTTAGATCGTCAGTGTGTTTTGGTTGGGATCCAATTTAGCAGGTTATAATTGTTAAGATAAGATGTCAAATAAGAAGGCCAAGAATAATCCCAACTACCAAATAAAATCATATAAAAATGTTTATATGTTGGGCATCCATTTGGCCCCAACACTAAAGACTCGACAGACTGTTCGACGACCATAACACACTGCTAGCACACGCCATACATCAGATCATCCCTGAGTTGGTGGCAGTGGCACCGCACCTTGACTCTAGACGATCACAGCTGCTGGGTGCTGCTCCTAGTACCGCCGAGGCAGGGGTAGGCGGCTGCTGCTGTTGGTGGCGGCGGCACGGCCACAGAGGAGCGCGTTGTCCGGGATGGGCAGCTCGTCGCGGAACGAGTGCGACGGCGTGTACACCCGGAGGTAGAACTGCTGGCCCAGGTACCTGCGCGCCCAAACCTCCGACCTCATGTTCCACATGCCCACGTTGTCCAGCGCGATCAGAACTGCCGTCCACCCTCTTGGGTACACCTGCACGGTCACGGAGCAACGAGTAAGCCCAGCCATGTCACAGCCTATGCCATTATTCAGCAAGCCTGGAAATGTATGGAACAAAAAGAATATCTCACTTGCACGGTGCAGCGCGAGACAGCATCCACAGGGTTGTAGCCGTCCGTGCTCTTCTCGCTCCACGTCCCCACGTCCATCCTATACATGAGAATCCACACAGACAAAAATGCCACAGATCAGATGCAGAGCAAAGCTAATTTTGTTCGTTGCATGTCATGTCACGTGTGGAGCCTAGCATGCAGTACCCGACGACGAAGACGCTGTAGCCGTCGAGGTGCCAGGTCTGGACGCTGTCCTCGCCGTTGTCGAGCACGACCTCGACGAAGGAGCGGCGGTCCGAGTCCATGACCGCCGTCTCGTTCTGCACCTCCTCCGCGGCGCCGGTACCGTTGGCCGGCGGCGGGGCGTCGGGGATGCCACCGAGCCGGAACACGCCGCTGATGTTGTAGTAATCCGCCAGCTTGAGCGGCGTGTCGGCCTCCGCGAACGAGACGCCGTTCACCGCGTACCGGCGCTTGCCGTCGACCAGCCGGCCGAGCTGGCCAACCGGATGGTGCGCGTCACGTTGATGGAGCCGTAGTGGTACGAGCCCTGGGGGTTCGGCCTTGGCCCGCTCGCCGTCAGGTTCGTCCTGCAACGATCCAATTTTCAGATTCAGCATACATACAAATCTGTTACATTGATCTCTAACATAACTGGACCCAACGGCCCAGTTGGGCTTTTGATTTGCGCTCTAATCGGGGGCGCTCAGCCCACCATGGCTGGAGGGCTCCTGTCACCCTGCGCTATTAATCACGAGGTTGACCTGAGCCGACCTCTCCACCGACATTAACCATAATCCGATCAAGAGGGGCGCAGCCAGTGACAGAAAGCCACCAGCCGCGCCGTTCCGCTCCGACGACGGCAACTACACCGACATCTTCCCCAACCATCGCTGCCCGTGCGCAGACTGCATCGACGAACCTGATGGAGGCCACTGGATCTTCCACACATGCGGTCTCAGGTTCGAACCCCTATCTCCCTATCTCTCTGTCTCCATCTCTCTGTCTAGATGTACTAGGGCTTGTTTGGATCAACTGGTTGCCTAGAAAGTTTTCGGTTCTACCCTAGATCGATCCTATGGTTACAACATTGGTACCAGAGCCGGCTGTTACCCTAGGTGTGGATCTAGATGTTGGGGTAGAAAGAGGAAGAAGTAGATCGATTCGAATTTTGATTTGGATGAAAGAAACTCTAACCCTAACCCTAGATCGGGTTCAGGAAAAGTGAAATCCAGTGCGGATCTAAAAGAAGAAAGGGGCTTCGGCCGACAAAGGGTTCGGTTGAACCCTAACTTCGATCCTTTCGGATCTGAGAAAAGAATAGGGCTCGGATGAACCCTAACCCTAACTGGGTTAAAGAAGCAGGGCTCGTGTTCATGTCAAAACCGAACCTCAAACCCGTGAAGAAATCACGGGGAAGATAAACAGTGAAAAACCATCCCCAAACCCTAACCCTAATCCTCAAATCGGACGAAATCTGTGCACAAGAACCAAAGAAACCAAAAGGGGAAGAGGGGTGGCTTACCTCGCCGTCGTGCACGCCGGCGCGCGGGGAAAAGAAAGGGCTGGCCGGGGGCACTGCTCACCGGGATCCGGCCACAGGGGTGCCGTGGCCAGGCCGCTCGACGGCGGTGCGCTCACCCGCTGGGGAACGCGCACGCCGACGAGGGGGCCGGCGACGGCGCCGGGGCTCGCTGCTCTACTGATTCGCCCGCTCGCTCGCTCGGTGTCTGCTGTGGCTGCGCTGAGGAAAGTGAGAAGAGAGAGCGGAGTGAGGCGAAGAGAGAGAGAGAGAGAGAGAGAGAGAGAGAGAGAGAGAGAGAGAGAGAGAGAATGAAAATGATTAGGGTTTCAGTCGGGCGTGAGCGGCGTCGCGGTTTTATTCTCAGCGAAACGCGCGGGTCGCCATCCGATGTTGAACGGACGACCAAGATTAAATGGGCCAACTCGCGGCCCAGACGGGCGCGCAGACGCGCGAGCTTTGTCGGCCCAGTCCCAGGTTGCGGCTTGGGTGCGGCCTGCGCGCGCGTGCAGTGATGGGCCGAGCCGGTTTTGCCGGTTTTGGGCCGAAACAGTAAAGAATGAGCCCAATTTTTCGTTTTTTCCTTTTTTCCAGAAAATTGAAAATAGAAATTAGCTCAAGAAAATAGAAAAAATATTTTTCCCTCTAGGTAAAATTCATCAAATTGAATGATTTTCCGCTGCGTATGTAAAGATGTTATTTTTATTATTAAATTCGAACCAACGGAGAAATTTAATTTTGAAAAATAGATATGTTTTAATTGATTATAATATTGTTATTATTCTGATCAACGTTGATTAATGGCAATATTATGATGTTTTGTCTTACATCAATTCTATTTTCTGCCCAACGGTGATATAGAATTAATGTAGAGAACAATTGTATGTTTTAATTTTGACCAACGTTGAACTAAGGCATGCAATTGTTATTGTTATCATTTATGTTCTCACATTATTTGAATTGCGTTTTCAGGCGGATACTAACTTGATGAGTTGTATCAAAGAAATCCCCACTCTAAAAGGTGATAACTACATTGAGTGGAAGAAAAAGATCGACCTGGCTTTCATCCTCGCTGAGGTGGACTGGGTAGTCACCACACCGTGTCCCACAGAGCCTGTGGCATCGATGCGAGAGACAAACGAGGTTGATGCCGCCTGGACAACCAGGGAGAGGGACTTTGCATCCCAAAGAATATCCTATGACCTTGAGCATAGAAAGTAGGGTCACTGCCAACAAGAAGTCTTTGGCAGTGATAAAGAATATGATTGAGCCTGCTATTGTGGGCTCAATCCCAGAGTGTGACACCATCACTGAGTATCTCGAAAGAATAAAGAGTCAGTTCACTGGCTCTTCAAAAACATATGCTACCCAGCTGATAAAGCAGCTGGTGACAGAGAGATACTCAGGTAATGGTGGCATAAGAGAGCACATACTGAGGATGAGCCATTTGGCATCTAAGCTAAAATCAATGGATCTGGCTCTTAAGGATGAGTTCCTTATCCATCTGGTTTTTTGCTTCCTTGCCAAAAGAGTTTGACACTTTTATTGTCAACTATAACATACAGCCCGAGAAATGGGATATGGAGAGGCTCATGGCTATGTGTGTGCAAGAGGAGGAGAGAATGAAGGCTGCCAATGGTGGCACAATCAATTATCTAAAAGATAATAAGAAAAAGAATACTAATGCAAACTTCTCCTCAAAGTCAAAGGGAAAGGGTCCCATGCTGCATCAGCCTCAGCAAAATAAGTTCACAGTGGATAAAGATCAATGTCTTCACTGTAAGAAGACGGGGCATTATAAGAAAATTTGTCCCGATTACCTAAAGATGATTATGGCAAAGAAAGGTGAGAACATTATTACGTTCATAAATGAATCCCTGTATATACAGTATTCGAAATCTACTTGGTGGATTGACTCAGGTGCAACTATTCATGTTGCTAATTCTTTATAGGGATTCCATTCGACGAGGACTACGCAAAGAAGCGAAAGACACGTTGAAGTCGCAAATGGAGTCCAAGCAGAAGTTGAAGCCGTTGGCGATCTTTCTCTAGAGCTAGCTGATGATTTTAAACTCATACTTAGAGATGTTCTTTATGTTCCCTCCCTACAGAGGAATTTGATTAGTGTTTCATGTTTGGACAACGATGGTTATGATTGCCATTTTAGAAATGGCAAATGTAAGATAACATATAATGATGCATGTGTTGGTAATGCTATCTTACAAAATGAGCTTTATTTATTATCACTACGTGATGAAGTGAATGTTGTATGCGATAATGGCAACGTTGTGTGCGACAATGTGAATGTATCCTCGTCTGCGGATGTAAACAGAAAATGAAAGAGAGCTCACTGATGCGTTGTTC
The DNA here is from genome assembly GCF_019320115.1 of Miscanthus floridulus. Lineage (NCBI taxonomy): Eukaryota > Viridiplantae > Streptophyta > Magnoliopsida > Poales > Poaceae > Miscanthus > Miscanthus floridulus. The sequence goes on from NC_089590.1 coordinate 77,531,095, forward strand.
GAAATTATGGCACTGTCAGTTTAGGCCATATTTCGAGGGGAAGAATAGAAAGACTAGTTAAGAATGATATTCTTCCTTCATTAGAGCCCTCAGATTTAGAACAATACAGAGATTACATAAAAGTAAAGTATGTAAAGAAAATTAAGAAAGATGCCAAACGAAGCACGGGAATTCTATAGATTATTCACATAGACATCTGTGGTCCTTTTCCCGTAAAGAGTGTGGATAGTTATGATTCATTCATAACATTCACAGATGATTACTCCCGTTATGGCTATATTTATCCAATCAAAGAAAGAACAAAAGCATTAGATAAATTTAAGATAGTTAAGGCAGAAGTTGAAAACCAACACAATTTAAAGATTAAGATAGTCAGATCCGACCGTGGAGGGGAGTACTACGGTCGGCATACCCCATATGGCCAAGTTCCTGGACCTTTTACAAGGTTTTTACAGGAGAATGTCATAGTTGCTCGGTATTCAACACCGGGCGAACCTCAATAGAATGGAGTAGTTGAAAGACGTAATCGTACCCTGATAGATATGATGCGCAGTATGACAAGTTACTCCACCTTACCAATAAGCCTATGGATGGAGGTGTTAAAAACCGCCATTCATATTCTCAATAGAGTACCAAGTAAATCGGTGCCCAAAACACCATATGAGTTGTGGACAAGAAGACTACCCTTACTAAACCACTTGCGTGTGTGGGGGAGCCCTGCTGAGGCTAAAGTATTTAACCCAAACATTGGGAAGCTAGATCCTAAAACAGTAAGTTGTCATTTCATTGGCTACCCTAGAAAAGTCAAAAGGTTTTCGTTTCTACTATCTAGATAGACATATAAAGTTTATGAAAACGAGACACGTTGTCTTCCTAGAGGATGAAATGATGAGGGGGAGCATGGTAGCTCGAGAAATTGACCTTGAAGAGAAGCGGGTGTATGCACCCACTCCGATAATTCATGAGCCATTTTTCTCACTACCTGTTGTTGCTGCACCGACAGAGCAAGACACTATGGTGCCAGCACCTGTTGTTATCTCGCCTGTGGCAACAATGAATGATGATGAGGAACCTATTCTTCAGAATCCTGTAGTACCTATTGTCACAAACGAGTGGGAGCAACAACAGCCTCAACACAGAAGATGTGCCAAATGTGGAGGCCCCTAGAAGATCTCAAAGAGTTAGAAAATCATGCTATTTCCTGCTGATTATGAAGTGTACAACACTAAGGAATTTCAAATAGGAGGATGATCCCACCTCATTTGAAGAAAGCCTATGAGAAGTGATCATTCATCAAAGTGGCTTGAGGCCATGGAAGATGAAATGAAATCAATGAATACCAATAAAGTTTGGGATTTAGAGATAATTCCTAAATGAGCTAAAACAGTAGGCTGTAAATGGGATCTACAAGACAAAGCTTGACTCTCAAGGGAATATAGAGAGATATAAAGCCCGACTTGATGGCAAAAGGCTTTATGCAAAGAGAAGGAATTGATTACAATGAGACCTTTTCTCCAGTCTCATGTAAGGATTCCTTCAGAATCATAATGGCATTAGTGGCACATTACTGATCTAGAATTACATCAGATGGATGTCAAAGACGGCATTTCTCAACATGAGACTTGGAGGAAAATATTTATATGGCACAACCGAAAGGTTTTGTCATAGGAAGGAAAAGAACGAATGGGATGCCGCCTAAAGAAATCTATTTATGGATTAAAACAAGCTTCAATACAGTGGTACTTGAAGTTTGATCAGACAATAAAGAATTTTGGGTTTAAAGAGAATGTAGAGGACAATTGTGTCTATACAAAGTTTAAGAATGGAAAGTTTATCTTCCTTGTCCTGTATATGGATGATATCTTACTTGTTAGTAGTGATGTTAGTCTACTACTGAAGACAAAGAAGTTTTTGTCCTCAAAGTTTGATATGAAATGATCTTGGTGAAGCTTCGTTCGTTCTAAGGGATCGAGATTCACCGAGATAGAAGTAAAGGGGTATTAGGACTGTCACAAAAGTCATACATTGAAAAGATCTTAAAGAAATTTAGTATGCACAAATGTAGTCCTCTCACCTGCTTCTATAGTCAAGGACGATAGATATGGGGATTTTCAATGCCCTAGGAACCAATATGAGATCGATCAAATGAAAAGTGGTTCATATGCTTCAGCTGTCGGAAGCTTGCAATATGCTCAAGTATGTACGCGCCCTAACTTGGCATTCGTTACCGGGTTACTTGGTAGATTCTAGAGCAATCCTAGAATAGAACATTAAAAATTGGTAAAGAAAGTCTTGCGTTATTTGCAAGGAACGAAATGCCTCATGATGACGTATAGAAGATCTGATTCACTCCATATAGTGGGATATTCAGATTCTGATTATGCGAAAGATAATAGAAAATCCATGTTTGGATATGTATTCACTCTCGCAGGAGGAGCTATTTCATGGAAAAGCTCAAAACAAATCGTCACTACATCGTCCACAATGTATGCCGAGTTTGTAGCGTGTTATGAGGCAACGGGGCAGGTGAACTGGTTAAAGAAGTTCATACCCAGTTTGAAGGTGGTTGACGACATCTATAAACCCATAAAGTTATACTGCGATAATAATCCAGTAGTACAGTATGCTCATAACAATAAATCAAGTGGTGCTGCCAAACATATTGACAAAAAGTATTATGTTGTGAAAGATAAAGTCCGAGATCAAGTCATAAGTCTTGAGCATATAAGTACAGTAAAGATGCTCGTAGATCCGCTTACAAAAGGCTTACCACCCAATGTGTTTAGAGAACATGTAGCCGGCATGGGTTTAAGGGAAAGCCTATAATTCTTGGACAAAAGAAGGCTCAAAGATAAGTATCTATTTTAGAACAGAGTAGTGTGTTGTGGCTGTTAAATCTATCGGCAATAGACCATGACGATGAGACATGCTCTATGCGCTAATCTATAATGGAATGAACAAAAGTAAAGAATATGAAAGTGAAAGATGGAAAGAGATCAAGGGAAAGATTGTTAGATTGATCTTTAACCTAACTGGACCCAACGGCCCAGTTGGGCCTTTGATTTGCGTCCTGATCGGGGGCGCCCAGCCCACCATGGCTGGAGGGCCCCTGTCACCCTGCGCTATATAAAGAGGTGGGGGCCGGCGGCTCTAATCACGAGGTTGACCTGAGCCAACCTCCCCACCGACATTAACCCTAATCCGATCAAGAGGGACGCAGCCAGTGACGGAAAGCCATCAGCCGCTGCCGCTCCCGCTCCGACGACGGTAACTACACCGACATCTTCCCCAACCATCGCTGCACGTGCGCTAGACTGCATCGACGAACCTGATGGAGGCCTACTGGATCTTCCTACCCCTGCGGTCTCAGGTTTCGAACCCCTATCTCCCCTATCTCTCTGTCTCCATCTCTCTATCTAGATATACTAGGGACTTGTTTGGATCAACTGGTTGCCTAGAAAGTTTTCGATTCTACCCTAGATCCATCCTATGGTTACAACAAAATCCACTTGCGATCGCCGTCCACTCGCAGAGCTGAACGGTCAAGATGAGTTCACGTGTGTATACCTGATGGAGCGAGCCTGGTTGAGCGAGAAGTCAACGTCGCTGGGCCCAGCGGACAGTGGCGCGGAAGCAGGGCCACTTGAGCCGGCGTAGCGGACGACGGCGGTCGAGAGGAGGGTGGCGTTAGTGAAGCGGGTGGAGACGACGATGTGGTAGTCCTTGGGGCGATCCGCGGTGAAGAGCATGGAGAGCGACTGGCCGACGTGGACGTCGAGGGAGCTGTTGGCGTTCTGCACCGTGTGCGTGCCCTCCACCTCGACGAGCGTCATGTTGTGCTCTTGGATCCGGAGGTTCAGTGTGCTCTGCAGGCCAACATTTGAGATGCGCAGCCTGTATCTTTCCTGCATAGAGGAACACGAAAAACAAATAAACAATCCTAGTATTCCTCGTAATAGAGACAAATTATAGATTTCTAATCAAACTAAGCCTACAAAGTAGCTCAAATCTTATAACAGAGGTCAAATGTCACGTACCTTGCTCGACAGCGAAATCTACACCGTCACTACCCTTGCCGTTGATCAAGATGCCATCAGGGGGAGGCAATTCCTTTCCACTGTCCAGCATATCTTGCAGAGACTGTATTATAGAAACAAAAAGATCACCATCAGAGAATGAACTAGTTCAGGCGTTATTTCTGCAGAAGCCTAAGAAGCCATCGATCATTTGGTACTATACCTTATGATTGGTGGCGTACCAGTCACCGATGAGCACCGTGTGCTCGTCGGCCGGCGGGGGGAACGGGATGGGAACCACTGTTCGGCTGTAGATGCGGATAGCGCCGAAGCCACCGGCGGCCTTATGGAAGGCCAGCGATGGGAAGTAGTAGAAGCTGCCGATTTGGTCCTTTGGCCTGCATGCGATACGTGAAGTTCCGCGTCCTGTTCGTTGGGGTTGGTTTGGCTTATAAGCCACGATTGAAAGTATTATTGGCTGATTTGGTGTGAGAGAAAAATATTATTCGTTGGCTGATAAATCATGACTTATAAGTCAAATACGACCAAACGAACAGGCTGCTGGCCGGGCGAGATTGTGAAGTTGGTGCCAGAAACGCCATCCTGCCATGAATTCTTGCGTTGCTGCAAACCACTCCTGCAATTTCGTAACAATTTATAAAACTTACTTAGGAAATCAGTTAAGATTCGGTTAACCCACTAGTAAATGGATTAAATATTTTCCTCACTAACTTTTCAATATTAACCAGTTAAAAAAGCGCTGTGTGGGGGAATACTCTGCAATTTAATCAACACGTATCAAATCAGTTAACATTTTCGGTTGTAAAAGCATATAAATTAACCAAGAATCAAATGGACACGATATACCTCTAAAATTTTATTGACTTGCAAAACTCTTGAAAAAAGAAAAACACTCTGCGCATATCTGCATAAATAAAACTCTTGATAAAAGAGAAACACTCTGCATACACATATCTGCATTCATTACGCTCTAGCTAGACCCGTTTCCAACAATTTGTATCCATCCACATTTTATCCTCAATGTCTGCCCATTATATTATATCCATGAATACCCATATGGCTTTACAAGAAGAATCAATATGCATCCATCCACACTTTATCTTAATGGCTGCCGACTATTTTATATGGACAAGATAAGCTCTGAGTTCATATGGGTTGACAGAAGAGAGATTCATTAAAGTGCCTAAACAACCAATACCACACATGTATGATGCGATGCATTCAGCAAAGCCACAATTTAGCCATTCACTTTTTTTTACAACATCATGCTTGCAATTGGCCCATTGTTAAAATAAAATAACAACCTATAGATATAAGAGTTTGTTGCTATACCTCATCTAATAGCATGCAGTGTTATTGCCAATTCAAATCAACAAATGAATAAATCAGGTAGCGCAACAAAACTGTAAAGACCATACCATGAGAGCAAGAACGGATCAGACAAATTGTTGCGGACGTTAATAATCACGTTCTTGTTTGTTTGAGACTCAATCTTCGGTCCGGGGAATTGCCCGTTGATAAGGATTACCTATAAACATAGAAAATCAATCTATAATTTTTGCATAAAAGATAAGATATCAATGCAAAAAAAAAAGTTTAAAAATAGACTAACTCAATAGGGAATAATCTGCACCTGTTGTGAAATTCCAAGAGGACTGATATTGCCATACGTAATGTCCCAATCCAAAAACTGGTACGGACCTTCCGCCCTCGCCGCTGAGACGAACAAGAAGCAAATGCATACGAAGAAAAGAATAAATCTCATCTTGCTCAGCGCTAGGTTAATGTCTGACGCAAACACTGCAGCACGCTGGCCGGAACCCTAGTTCGGCACGGCAGTGGAGGCACTGCAGCACCGGAGCCCTGCCGCACACGCACGGAGCCGCCGAGCCCTGCCGCACGCCGAGACTGTAGGCGCCGGCTAATTTAGATTAGATTCTTTTGGCATTCTGTTTGTTGTGCCCATACTTCCTCTCTCTCTCTCTCTCTCTCTCTCTCTCTCTCTCTCTCTCTCTCTCTCTCTCTCTATATATATATATATATATATATATATATATATATATATATATATATATACACTAGTATAGTGCCTGTGCTAGCGCCATGGCTTTATTTCAGGATGCACATGAAAACAATCGAATAGAGAGAGGAGTGGAAGCTGCTCCGAGAAGTCTGGCCAAAGTTTGTTTTATGGTTTGCTAACAAATCAAGCCCCCTTGCAATGACTCCCAAGTGCTTGTGGTCATAGGAGTATTGGTCCTGTAATTCAGTGAGTTCCAATTCCAATGTGATGTGAAACCGTGCAATTTTTAGTTGTTGATATGGTGTATTGAGAAAAGATACTTCCATATAAGGATTAATTCTTATTAAAAATTGCAGTAAGAAAAAAATGCTCCTTGTGATAAAATAAACGATCAGGTAATCATCCAGTATACTTTGCACTCGGCACTATAATAAGTAATAGTAGCAGATTCTTGGCATCCTCATGATCTGTGGATGACTGATGTTCACATGAAGATATCTCATGATTACACAACAGTGAAAAATAAAACTATCCGTTGTGTTTCCTTATCTGTTACAAAAAAATGCTCGATGCTGCATATGCAAATGGAAGGCGGGGATCTTCATTCAGACAGTTGCTGCTTTGAGGGTGAGAAAATCTGTGATTTGATTTGTGTAGAAATCTTGCTGGACCGAGTTGTCGGGGCTCTGAAGCGTCTGCAGGGAAGTCACACCTGCAAGAGGCAGCCAAGTGCATGTATCAGAGTTAGAACCGAGGAATTGATGAAACCTGAGAGAGCAAAACCATAGGCTGCTGGAGCCATCTAATTTAAGGAATATTATATTGCCCGTGCTATGGTTTGGTTTACAAGTCCTTGTGATGCTGAATGTTGACATTCTGAGAATTGCCTGTATATTGACAGTAAAATAGCGGTCTTTAAAAACAGTCCTAATAAAGTTGACAGCAAAATAGCAGTCTTTAAAAACAGTCCTAATAAAGAAGATGGAAATCTTGCAATTTACAAGTATTTTGCAGGTTAAAAATCAATTGCATGACAGATTGTGCAGCTGCTTCCCACTAAAACTTATGATCTGTATATACCTGAGAAATGCATTACTTCCTTTTTTCCTTTAGGAGGTATCTCCTATGAAAATTACAAGTACAAGGTTCTAACCAAAAATACTGTTAGAATTGTGATACATCAGGCGTTTGAACTATGAACCAACAACTATATGAACACAAGGCACCTCAGAGTTGAATGTCAATCTTACTAAGCACTCAAGCTTTTTTTTTAAAAAAAAGCCCTCAAGCTTTTAACAAAAAAAAATTACAGGGCTAAATATATAGCAAGGATCTTCAGAAACAAGCACCGGTTGAACTTAGGTCCCGCTTGGAACATGAAGATTTCACATTAAAATATTTTAAATTCCCTAGGAATTTATACACAGTCTAGCTACTTCCCAAGTAAGATGGATATGAGCAAGACATCTTACTACACTGATGCATATTCTGGAGGGGTGATCAGAGATGGAGTTGGGTACTTCTACTCAATGATTTGGGTGATCACATCAGAATTAGCAATCCATTTGCTATCACCACCGTTATACACATGCACCTTACCCTCTGGGCTGTTCTTCAGAAACCTGAAAAAAAGGTTCTACAGTAGGTTAGATGTGAAAATCACAAACACACAAAACCCCCGAGTCCAAATGGGCTAAACTACACCCTTGGCTCACTGAAATTTTCAGAAGCTGCAAAATCTTCTCCCATATTCAATTTTTCAGAAGCTGCAAAATGTTCTTCCATCTTCAAATTTAGAAAAGTCATCATAAATTTAGATGAAAGGGTGTATAATTCCGGAAGTGCCAGCACAAACTGAGAAGGTTGTTTAGGTCATTTGAATATTTCATAATTAATGGCTTGTACAGAGAAAAACTTCATGCCTTCTCCAATGCCCCTAAACTGGCTGTGATCCAATATATCATAATTCCATCCAGTAACATGTAGGTTGCATCAATGTGAAGCTAAGACTTACTCAACTCTGTAGAGCTAATACTGACGCCACCATAGCCTGCTGCAGACATCTAATTTAAGAAATGACATATGGTTTTGACTGCTCGCTTATTTCCCTATATGGAAAATGCCAAGAACTTGCATTGTAGCTATCTTTTCTCCTCCAGAAAGCACAAAAACAACCTACAACTTTCAGGGCAGCATAATTTAAATAAAAAAATCTTGGTCTTCTCTCAGGGTAGCAAAAAATGCCAAAGCTGGATCAGTTATTTGGCAAGAATTTCCAAGCCATCACGTAATTAGTAAATCTTCAGTAAATATAAGTTGCAGGGGAGAGTTATCTTCGTATTCATTGCCGGCAAGATGTTATTTCAGTGTTTCCAAAGAAATTAAAAAGCTAAATAACATCTGAACAGACATATATATAATCATATAGCGTATGCTGGATCACCAAAATCTCTATTCCTGTAAATTAGGAAAGATATAAAGAGTCTCTTGGAGATGCTCGTATGAACCTAAACTCGACTCAAAATCTAAAATGAGCATCAATCAATCAGAGATCTATCAAAAATAGGAGCGCTGCAACTGCAAATCAATACCAGTTAGAGCACTGCAATGCTTATCCTGAGGTGTCGGTGACAAAATCTAAAAACAAAAACAGGAGGAAAAGAAAAGATGTTAGTATATGTATGGCTACCTCGCTCATGCATTTGCACTGGAATATTGATGAAAGGATTATTCAATAGTTTTGTGGAGAAGGCACCAACTCCATCGCTAGAAACCTTCAAACCGCACACACAGACAAGGAGAAAATCAGATCTTAACTTGTTAGATCGAGACCACTTGGACACCCAGGCCCTAACGAACCGGCAGATCATATCATGAGGAAAAGAGCAAGGGAGGGCCGCCGCACCTTCTGGTGGAGAATCGAGGAGAGTGGCCCATTGGCGAATGGCGACACAGTGTTGGTTATGGAGGCAAGGAACCCATCACGGCATATTTTCTGGTGGCTCTCCGTGCAGTGTCCATCATCTCGCCACCAGCGGCGTCGTGACAGGACCGGACTCCGGATCAGGCGTCGGCCTCGCTGCCTCGGTGGGGTAGGGATGGGGTGGCGACGGCAATCGCTGGGGCGCCCCTCCAGGCCCGCCGCGCCTTTGGGCCGGCTACCTCCGGGGCGAGGATGGATGAGTGGAGGTAGTCGCCACGAAGGCCCGATCCACAGCCTCCTCGGCGCATCTGGGCCTTCCTCGAGTGGATCAAGGTCGAGGTCATCGGAGCCGCCGCCTCCTTCGCCTTCCCCGACACCGTTCCCCGCGCACGAGGGGCCGACTGGCCGTGCAAACGCCGGAGGGAGAGGGGGAGGCGCTCGCAGTGGGGGTGAGGAAGGAAGGGCCGCCGGGGCTTGCTCTCGCTGGGGCGCCGTCGCCCTGCCCCCGCCGCCGCCTCGGGAAAGAGAGGGAGGGGCGGTATTTTTTTTATTTCCACGGAAAAAAAGACAGGTCAAGTTCTGAGGAATCGAACTCTGGCTTCGGTGAGCCGGCCTCCGGGCGCGGGTGTGGGAGATGCGGCACTGCAGATGAAGGAAGGAGGGGGCAGACACAATAAACATGAGCCGTCGGATTTGGATGAGTAATGAGAGAGAATGACTAAGAGATAATCTAGTGCATCCGTTTTGATGGTGTTATATTTTTTGGGTGCATTCTTGGGTGTGGATATAGCATAGGTCATAACTATGGAGCAGGCATTTGTTGTGTGACTATAGATTTATTCTAACTGGTGTATATATATATATATATATATATATATATATATATATATATATATATATATATATATATATATATATATATATATATATATATATATATATATATATATATATATATAGAACTACTATTCTGTAGTTGGCCATAGAATAACTTATTCTGTAGCCACTTTGAGTTATGATAATTACTATGTTAATTTACAGTAACTCCTTACTAAGTGGTTTACTATAACATTATGGTAAATATTCTCATGTGTTATAGTAACCCAACTATTGTAAATATGTATTGACATTATGGTAAATTAGTATATAAAATTATGGTAAATAGAGGTGGCTACAGAATAACTTATTTTGTAGCCGGCTGCTGAATATCCTCTCCCTATATATATATATATATATATATATATATATATATATATTATATATAGGAAGTAGGGCATCTCGCAGCCGTCCTCGAAGTCGGCAGGACTAGAGCACGCCGCAATCGGGATCGGAAGCTCTGGTCGACGCCGTCGGCAAATCCATTGTGACACAGCCACATAGCGGAAGGGATGGCCGGAAGTCACGTATTGTCGTTGTAGATAACGGTGCCTGTTGTCCACGTGGATTAGAGTGCACCAACAGGCCTTAAAGGTTAGCTATATATGGGGTTTTAGTGATTTTTTCTCCAGTTAGTCGTATTGTCAATGTAGATTGGAATGCACCCAAACAAGTCTTAAGAGCGTTGACTGTGGAGTTTTAGTTACTTTTTCTCCAATTTACCGGCCGTAGTTGCCCAAGGGATTTTTATTGATTCCATTCCACATCTTGCAATTAGCCACATCTATACACATGGATTTAGTGATGGCTCATCTTGTAACTAGCCTCCAGCTACTAGACATCTAGCCCGTTGGATTTTAGTAATATTTGCAGGAGTAAAATGCACTGGAGGTCCATTAATTTTCGCTGTGGTGTCATCTAGGTCCATCAACTTTGAAACTGCATTTTTGGGTTCATTAACTTTCGTTTGGTGTCATTTAGATCCATCAACTTTGAAACTACATTTTTGGTCTATGAACTTTTAAAATGATTCACTGCAGGTCCACGCATGCATGCATGCACGTTGGCTTCGGCCTCCGGTCTTTTGCGTCGGTGCAGCCATGCCTGCACTCGCCGCCGCCGCTCGTCCACGGACTGCTCGTCGTGGCTGGTCACGCAGATCACGGCCGCCTCCAGCTCGGGTTGCTCGTGCCGCTGCTCCAGGCGTGGGCGGAGGTCAGGGCCGGGCTGCTCGTGCCGCTGCTCCGGGCCGCGGTGCTGCTGTGCACGGCCATGTCGGTGATCGTGCTGGCCGAGAAGGTGTTCCTGGAAACGGTCAGCTCCGTGATGAAGCTGCGGCGCCGGCGGCCGTGGCGGGTGTACAGGTGCGACCCCATCGCGTGGCCGGACAAGGACGAGGAGGCAACTGCCTATCCCATGGTGCTCGCGCTGCTGCCGGGCGCGGACGGACTCGCCGCGAGCTGCTGCAGCGCATGACGCGGCGTAGCAAGGCACGCGCCGCGCGGTTCCTCGCCAGCTCCTCAACGAGTGCCCCAGTGACGCACCCCGGGGCAGTGCAACGGCAGTGACCCCAGTCCCAGTCCCAGCACGGAGTACCTGATGCACTTGGGCATCGGCACGCCGCCGCAGCCCGTGCAGCTGACGCTGGACACGCGCAGCGACCTCACGTGGACGCAGTGCCTATCCTGCATTTCCTGCTTCCACCAGGCCTTCCCGTACTTCGACCCCTCCCTCTCCTCCACGTTCCAGGAGCTCTCCTGCGGCAACGAGACGTGCTTGTACACCTACTCCTACGGTGACAACTCGACGACCAACGGACAGCTCGACGCGGACACGTTCACGTTCGTGGCCGTTGATGGGCGCACGGCCACGGCCGTGCCCGGCCTGTCCTTCGGCTGCGGCCACAACAACAGTGGGATCTTTACGTCCAACGAGACCGGCATCGCTGGGTTCGGCCGCGGCTCCCTGTCCCTGCCATCGCAGATCAAGGTCGACAACTTCTCCTACTGCTTCACCGACATCACGGGATCGGCGCCCAGCCCCGTCCTGCTGGGCCAGCCGGCGAACCTCTACAGCAGCACAGGTGGCGCCGTGCAGACCACCCCGCTAATCCAGAGCCCCAAAATTCCATCTTTCTACTACCTGTCGCTGAAGGGCATCACCGTCGGGTCCACGAGGCTGCAGGTGCCGGAGTCCGCTTTCGCGTTGACGAACAATGGAACCGGCGGGATGATCATCGACTCCGGCACCTCCTTCACGACGCTACCGCTCCAGGTTTACCGGCGCCTCCGGGCCGCGTTTGTCTCCCAGGTAAAGCTGCCCCCTGCGGAGGCCAGCAACGCGACGACGGACGCCGATCCCATCTGCTTCGTACTGCCGTCGTCTGGGGACAGGCCGGGGTTGCCCAAGCTGATGTTCCACTTTGAGGGCGCGACGCTGGAGCCTTGCGGCTTGGGCTCACGTGGGCGGGCGGGCACAACACAGGGCAGCCACTGCCCCACAGCGACGGACGCTGGCCCTGGCTGGTCTCCCTCTGCGGGGTCGGCCTGCGGCGGCGCCGCTGCGTGGCGTGCTACGTGTGAGGTCCATGCGTGGCGCTGCCGCCGGAGATCCGTGCAGTGGCTACTGTACGTGTGCAAAGACCGGAGTCCGAAGCCAACGTGCATGCATGCATGCTTGGACCTGTAGTGAACCATTTTAAAAGTTCATGGACCAAAAATATAGTTTTAAAGTTGATGGACCTAGATGACACTAAACGAAAGTTTATGACCCAAAAATGCAGTTTTAAAGTTTATGCACCTAAATGACACCCCAGCGAAAGTTAATGGACCTCTATTGCATTTTACTATATTTGCAGCTTGCAACTGGACGCTCATAGGCCTTTAATTTGCACAGCGTCATCAATCATGAATTTGCACAGCGTCATCAATCATGTCTCAAACGTAGCAAGGCCTTTTAGTAAGGGTAATGTTGGCTGCTGCTGCATGTGCTGTTGCTGACGTGGCAGCTACTGGTTGGATGTCTTGTGCACTGTTGCTATTGGATGGCTGCACTGCTGCAGTTGCAGCCCACCGCCGAACAGGTACAGGCAAAAGCTTGAATTGTTCAAACAAAATTCAGGCTATTAAGCCCAATTAACAATATTGGCCCAATTGAGGAAACCAACAGTCATGTCTCCTCTTCACGTCGTTGGGCGTTGGCGCTGCGACTCTGGAGGTGTTCGGTTATCTAGTCGCTCCTAAAATTTCGGTCACATCGAATGTTTAGATATTAATAAAGAGTATTAAATATAGATTAATTATAAAATCAATTACATAGATTGAGGCTAATTTACGAGATAATTTTTTAAGCCTAATTAATCTGTCATTAGCATACGTTTACTGTAGCACCACGTTGTCAAATCATAGACTGCTTAGGCTTAAAAGATTCGTCTCGTAAATTAGTCACAAGTTATGTAATTAGTTTTGTAATTAGTCTATATTTAATACTCAATATATGTATCAAACATTCGATGTGATAAGAATTTTATAGCCTGTTCGGAAGGCTGTATCGTATCGTGGATTATTTACTGCTGGCTGGTTTGGTGTGAGAGAAAAATACTGTTTCTGGCTGAAAATTTACGATCGTTTACGAGCAAGCGAACAGGCTATAGACGCCCCCCTCTGTCTCTTCGACTTGATCGGTAATCCGCGGATCGCTTAGTGACTCCGCGCCCTCTCCGGCGATGCAAAGCTGCGAATCGGCCAATGGATACCGGGCCACGCGCCCACGCCATCGTCGCTCACGCTCTGTTGTTCCTGTTCAGTGGCACTTCGCCACTTCGGCCGTTACAGGAGAGCTGTGCGGAGCAAGAGTCCAGGAAGTGGTGGAAAGATAATGCACTCGTGTCATTGCACTAACACCCTATTGGTCAAATTAGTTTGTTTGGCTCCGGTTGCTTTGCTGAAAAAAATAGTCGAAACACTGTTCTGGCTGATTTCTTGTGAGAGAAAAATACTGTTTCGACTAAAAAAACAAGCTGAAAATGATAAATTATAAAAGAAACGAACATGGCCTTTTTTTGTTTTTGTTGTTTTCTCCATTCACAAATCATCTCTTAAAGGTTGGCTAATTCTAAAAGACTAAATGAAACAAATGTCATGTTATGATGTTACCCACGGATTCTATGGTAGTTTAGATCGAGAAGAACATGATTTTGGATGGTGGAGTGTTCGGCGGGTGCAGTGTACAGTGATTTTCGGATGGTTTTGAATGATTTAATAGTGTTCTATGAGAGAGAATAAGCTGAAACAAGCTGAAAATGTACCAGCCGAACGCCTATGATCTAGTTGAGCTAAATTCAAATTAGTTGAGATGTAACTGAAGTACATTTCTTTTGTATTACCGAATATACTATATATACACGTTATGATTTAATCAATATATATTACATATATTCATATTTATTTTGTCATTCCATGATTAGTATTATTATTTTGATACTCGGCGGTTTCATGGGTTGGCCCCCCTTATGTCTGGATCCTAGCTCCACCCATGACGATGAGCACCAATTTGGTTTCAATTTGATGAACATGACCACAGGTGGTGGCACCGGAACCGGTGCCGGCCCTAAGGGTAGGTCACGAGGTGCGACGGCCGAGGGCCCAAGCAGAGAAGAGGTCCAAGCCTAGGTATACAAACCCTCAGGTCCTATAGTCTATTAGGTATTAGCAAACTCATAAGAAGAGAGACATAGAACTGGTTAGGCGGTCCAAAAGGACAACATTGACATTTATTTCCTAGTTTCCTTTCCCCACGGCCCTCGGGTAGAGAGGAGGCGAGGAGTCACGCTGCACACAATACACTCTGATCGTGAGTTCGGGACGTGCGCCTTACACGCGTGGAGCTGGCGAGCCACGCCGCCGCGAAGAGCTAGACTACCGGAGACACGGACACGGCGCACGAGGACGGCGACCAGGCATGGCTCCACGACGACGACATCTTGATTCTTTACTTCTTATGAATTGCGATCACCAATTAGTTGTTTAGGCCCAAGGTATTTTTTTTCTTTTTTATTTTTAATTCAAATTAATTATTTGTATAGTATTCTAGACTTCTAGTACTTTGTACCCATATAGTCATATTTTTCTTCTAATTTACATGTTAGAATTTTATAATGTTACCTAAGAAATATTTGTCATGGGTGAGAAAAGAAAACAAATATATTATTTTTTTAATCTACATTATTTCTCGATAATTATCATACATCTACAAATATATTCCTTAATCTATATTGTTCCTCGATAATTATCAGACATGTTAAATTAAAAATATGTTATTGAATTTACTTTCGGTTTGCAAGTAAAATTAGCGCATATATATTATAAGATTTTATACATGATCAAGAGGGCCGTTACGATGAAATCGTCGGAGGGCCCTTAAAATCCTAGGACCGGCACTGACTGGAACATGCATGCTGTAAACAATGAGGTTTGAGTGTTGATGAAATGACCAGAATAGGCAGCGTTCAGACGTGGCTGGTGCAGCCAGGGATGCCTATGGTGGAGGCAGAAAAGGTGACATATTCTGGAAGCATTTGTCTTTATTTTCATTTTATTTCTTGCAATTCCAAGGACATAGTTACATTTCAGAATTAAAATGTTTTTATTTACGACGTTTTGGGACAGAAGGGGTTCAAACAGGCCCCATGGAGATTAGGCCCCGTTCGCTGAAAAAACAAGCCGAAACACTGTTCCGGCTGATTTGTTGTGAGAGAAAAACATTATTCCGGCTGAAAAAACAAGCTGAAAAGTATGGATTATAAGACAAGCGAACAGAACATATTCGTGCCATCCATTGTGTTTCCGTAAGATGGGTCCATTGCATGAAAAAAAAGTGTTGATCCAGTGCTATGTTAACAACTCCAAGAGATTACCAAAAATGTTTTCTAGAATTTTTTGTTTAGCTATTCTCTAGAATAAAACCCTCGAAAAAAACTAGACTAATGCTACAACCTGTAAAAATTGCCCTTCATCATATTCGAACCTGCCACCTGCAAGTAATTAGATTTCGACAAACCTTTATAGTTCATAGTACACATTTCCTAAAACTCAAGATAAATTCAAAAGAATTCATAAAAAATGATGCTTCCAAATTTATTCCCTTTTTGCCGTAGTCTTCATATGGTGTATGAAATTAGGTTATCACCATTTTCAATTTGGATCTTGCATCATAATAATTGTTAGAAAATTAGGCAATTTCAGTACCAGTTTAATCCAGAAAAATATTATCAAAATATTGGTGATATCACATATGTGCACGTATGATCTAAGTGTAAAAAACATGTAGACAATACTAATTATTGGGATTTTAATCGCTGAAAATAGGGGATGAACTACAACATACCCCACGGCACTAGAACCAGTTACGTTAGTGATTTTTTTTTTATTTTTAACACTTTTTGTCACTAATTTTAAATCTAACACTGTTTTTTTTCTTCAAAACTAACACTTTTGGCCGCGCCTATTGCCATCATGCTGGCGCGGCAGGAGGCTAACGTGGCGACGACCGGGACTGCTGACTGGTGATGTGGTAGGGTCTGCCGCGCCACCTATCTTGGCGCGGCAGTGACGCGCCACGATGCATGGCGCGGTAGTACCTGGACGCAGACAGAAGATCGGCTGCTGTCGGTGAGGATCGGCAGTGACGCAACCATGGACCCCGGCTTCCTCGACCCCTCACCGGTGGGCTCCGACCAGGTGCTCTAGTCTGACATGAGGTCGCGTAGCATGGTCGACTACTGCGCGTCTAACCAGGGTGCCTTCTTCGGCGATTTCGTGGCGGCGATGACCAAGCTTGGGAGGATCGAGGTCAAAATGCCGGCCTCCGGCGTCGAGATACGCCAGGACTGTCGGTTCCCGAACTATTTGCTACTTAATCTCGCCGGCAGTGCTGCCGCGACGCATTGAAACGAATATGAAGCAAATAAATGAAGTCCGTGCGCAAGTTGACAAGCTGCCATATAATATTTTCATTGGTTTGACATAAGTTCGACATAACATAACCAACTAAGCCTACAAGTTTCAGACGCCAATATTCGTTCGACCTAACAAACTAAGACCCAGGAGTGTAAGGATCACTCGGACGCCTCTGTCTCTTCGGATTTGTTGGCAACACATTGGGAGTGTAGCCAACGTCGGTGTGGTCGCGTTGTCGGTGCGTACGGCTCATATCCTGTAAGTATATGATATACACGACTACTTATAATCTTTATAATCGTTAGTTTATGGAGCCTACGTATTTAAAGAAACTACCTTTGTTAGTACCTGTGAGGCTCCTTGGGTATCAAGCGGGGCACCACCTAGCTGAGACATGCTGATCTCGTCCTATGGCTAATCGTCCCACTGGTCGTGCTGTCTACGGAAGCCTGGGGGTCATCGTCGTCCTCGGTTGCAGGGCCCTTCCCAGCGCTATGATGTGGTGGTGTACGCACTGCGGAAGTAGCACCTATCACTGGTTGAGAAGAGCCGGCTTGTGTTCTCAAAGAGGCTGAAAACGTGCCACCCGACCGCACCGGGAGTGGCGGTTCCACCCAAGAGTGTCCATGCAACTCAACTTCTGAGCTAGCTTCCTACAGCTCTTCACCTTCTACATAAATAGACGTTAAAGTTAGTGCATTTCCCAAACGCATATACACTAAAGAAACGTTTTTGGAATGAACAAGTTTATGTTTACCTCCACAAAAGCCTCGAGAACGCCTGGCCCTGCCCTCTAGACTCGTGAAGCCGGAACGCTGCTTCGTTGGACATCCTTGACAATTGTGTCGCCTGGGTACAGAAACACGGTTGGATAGTTTTAGTACACATACTTAATACTAAATAGATAACAAATTGTACCATTCAAGTATCTTACCATGTATCTTTGAAGCGGGGCTCTCTGTAGCTGTGTCCTCCCTAGTGGCAACGTTGTACAAATCTTCGATCACATCTTCCTCTGAGTCTTCGTCAATCACCTCCTCAGTGTACGGGGGCTTGATATGTGTCCTCGTACACCTGTGAAGCCACCTGAGGTACTCATCGAAGGTGCGCTGGTTGTGTGGAGGACCCGCATGGATCGGCTATCGTTCCCTGTTCTGCCACAAGTGGATGTGCACATTGTGTGTCACGCGCCAATCCTTGGTCTTGCACCTCTTCCTGTGGTCATACCTACAACAAAACATCGTTAGTTGTACCACACACACCTCTAAATTATAGCTTTGTTATTAATCGATAACGCACCTGTGCAATTCTTGGTTGGTGGAGTAAAGCGGTGGTGGGTAACCTGTCATTCTTCCAAACTATCTGCAGACCCTAATGGGCAAGTGAATCTCGACCATGTGGAAGAAAATAAGAGGGACGTTGCAGTGATACTCGTCTGACTCGTCCCTAGTGATAGGACTAAGATAGTACTCGAGCTCCGGAGCATCCCAAGGACACCAATGCACCTGAACATTTTGTAATTGAGTTAGGTTGTGATATAGTGTACATCGAACAAGACACGTGTATGATAGTAAAAATAGCGTAACTTGGTGCTGTGTCAGGACATCGAGACCGTCTGTGTACTCCCTATACTTGTGCCTCACATTCCCTCTAACTAACTCTGCTTCCGTCCAGATATACAGAGCTGTAGGGAGTGTATCCTGCCCGTTCTATTACTGCATTGAACACGATAATAAATTATCCATTAATAATTTCATCATATGTAACTGCATCGAAGAATATAGTGAACCGAAGTACTTACGGTAAACCAGTATTAAGGGGCCTCCCAACGGGCCATCGTTCTCAACACCAAACCTGGAATAGGTAGGAGCAACCCCCAAGATTCGCATACCCTGAGGTGCGACGACAAGCAATGCATAGCTGTCGATACGTCCATGCCAGGACTGCGCTGCCCCAGTTGTATGCCATTATGTTCTCCCACAGCTGGCGTAGTATGTCAAGAAAGATCCAACTGATGGTGTTGCCCGAGGCATCTAGGAAGAGGAAAGCACCAAGAAAGTGCCAGAGCCACACTCTAGCGAACCTATCGATCTAAGCATCCTCTCTGTGGGTCCAAGTAATCAAAATGCTCTGTGATCCAAGACAACGAAACACCAGAACTTTTCCTAAAATTCACTAAAGAAAATGAGACCCGATGGCTGCAGGAAAGCAATGCAAGTATTAAATAGGCTTGAATTGCTCACTTATTTTTCTTTGAAACCTCGTCGTCCGGTGGAAGAAAGCTAGTGAACTGAGGCACCAGCTCCCTCTAGTGATCGTTGTCAACTATACTCGTCACTGGAAGTCCCCCCAACCAAAGGTCAAAGATAGACTTCACGTCCTACATGGTCAAGGTCATCTCGTCGCAAGGTAGTTGAAACTTGTGGATCTCAGGCCTCCACCTATTATAAGAATAGAATGACTGTTAGTTGACTCAAATTTGTTATAAGAATATTTGCGTACAAAGAAGGCACTCGCACCTATCTACAGCTGCAGTAAGTAGTGCTGGGTCAAGGGGCGGAAGACCGTAGTTGACAACACGGACAAACTCGAGGAAGCCAGCACGCCATATATACGACGCGTAACGCTCGTCCCACTGGTGCGCCCTGATGTGCGTGCGGGGCCTCAAAGGAGGCAAGGCCACCTCTGCGTCGGTGTCACTCAAGATGTGTGCTCGATGCTGGTCGTCGTACTCCACCTCAAGAATGGGATACAACAGGTGTTGCGTGGGAGGGGCCATCCTGTTACAAATTGATAAACAAAGGGTTAGAGTATTCAAATTAACAATATTCAAATTAACATTATGTAGCATTGTAAAATTTGAACTACTTGTTATGCAATACGAACACAATATAAAAGCACATGTATATATTCAAAGTAACATTAACAGACATGTTAAACAACTTCACTACGAAAATAAGCATTTGACGAAACTTCATCAAGTCATCCAAATCGATGTATCACGTACTACTAAGTACTGACACTTGAAAACTAGTATCTATACCCAAAATCCCTAACTAAATAACTAACTATAAACTAAATAATAAATACCTAATCAATCCCTAAACCCAAAATCCTAACTAACAGTAACCTAAACCCTAACTACCTAACCAAACCTTAACTATACTACAACACACAGCCTCAAACCTAAAAACTACCTACCTAAACAAACAAATTCACTAACCTAACTATCCTAAATCACTAACCCTAACTATCCTAAATCACTAACTATACTAAATCACTAACTATCATAAATCAATAACAATCATAAAACCCTAACTATCCTAAATCACTAACTATCCTAAATCACTAACCTAACTATCCTAAATCACTAACTATCCTAAATCAATAACAATCATAATAACATGAAATTGAGAGGGAGGTACCTTGAAATGAGCGGGTGGCCATGACGCGCCGGTGTTCGTGGCGTGACCGGCGCGGGAGCTGCGTGGTAGGAGTGGGCGGGCGCATGCGGGCGGCCGTCTGGGTGCTTGCGGGCGCTGGCGGTGGGGTGCTACGCGCATGCGGGTGGACGGGCAGGCTCGCTCATGATATTTATCTGGTCCTACTATGCCATGCGCCGTGGTGCGTCACTGTCGCGCCAAGATCGGTGGCACGGCAGACCCTGCCACGTCACTGGTCAGCATCCCCGGTCGTCGCCACGTCATCCTCCTGCTGCGCCACCGCATGGCGCGGCACAGGCGTTTCGCCGCACCATGGTAATAGGCGCGGCCAAAAGGGTTAGTTTTGAAAAAAAATAGTGTTAGATTTAAAATTAGTTTACAAAAAGTGTTAAAAATAAAAAAATCCGCTAGTCGACATAGCGCCTTGTGGAGTAGTCATGCCGCTCGATGTAGTGCAGAGAGGATGCAGTATCGATCTCCCGCTGCCGCCAAGAACACCAAGAAGAAGATGAGGTTGTCATACAATCGAGCAATCATGTGGTCGCTCCCCCAAAAACCTGATTGGCGGTCTTCACCTAATTAGATGAACTCTCGAACGGCGCCAGTTTCAGAGGCCTGCTCTCCCTATTCCTGTGCGCGCAAGAACTAGGACAGGGATGGCAGATAGCAGCACAACAGCAGCGCGACAGTATTCTGGCTATGTGTTCTCAACTCTCGCGAACAAGAGAATGAGTGCCCCTTTTATGCAACAACAAAGGAAGATGAAAGTGAATAGACAAGCGCATGAAAAGGTAATGTCCATCGTGGCCGAATCTGTTACTAGTAACTCATGAAAATGACAAATCAATTGTCAGTTACTTGTAATGGAAACCACTAAGACATACATCATAAACCACTATCACATAATAGTTATCATGCACATAAAACTCTTCAAACCGTAAGTTACACTGCATAAAAGCACCCAACAAATTACACCTAGCATTAACTTTAATATTGAAATTTCCTTTGATTTAATTGCTGAATAAATTGGACAAACCCAATTAAACCCAACAATCCCCACCAAATTCCAAGATAAAGAAAAATGCTCTCAGTTTTGCTGATGTTTGATATACTAGTTTTTCGGTGGAGTCTATTAAGTTGAACATCCACCTAGAATAGAGGTTACGCTTCTTCGCAACTGAACAATGGACTACGCCTTGAATTGACAGTTTTGTGCAAAATAAGTTTCACCTAAGTCCTTTACTAATACAAGGCTGCCTAAAGCATCCCCTCTGGTTGGAGCATATAAATCAAACTCCTGGGCCTTTTATGAGTATCTAAAGATTACCCACGTCTCATAGACTGTGACTAGCAGTCAAACTCATATGGGTGTGTTCCTTCTAAGATGTCCTGTAGGCCGACATCTCTACTTAAATAAGCCACTCGGATCATATTAATGTTTATATCATCCTGCCATACAGAATAGGAGAAATGTGCATCTCAAACGATATGGACCTTATTTCAAAGGATTTCTCCATCAATCAACCACTAGCTTGTTTCACCATGCTACTTCACGGGATCTCCGATCACATAGGACATGTTACCACTATGGAATGACTTCACATGGGTCTCAAGCCCATCTCCCTCGACGCACTATCTATCACATTACATGACAGACCCTTTGTGAATTGATCTACCAGATTCTTAGATATATGGACATAGTCCAACGCTATTACTCTGGAGTTTCTCAGTTTTCTGACAAATTTTAACCGCCTCTTCACATGCCTTGTAGACTTCATGTTATCCCTAGAACTATTCACTTTGATTATCGGTCTTATTATCAAAGTTTATGGAAATAGCCGGTATTGGTTTTTCAACCACAGGTAAATCCATAAGGAGTTCACAAAACCACTCGGCCTCAACAGTGGCAGTATATAATGTTGCAAGTTCTGCTTCCATTATTGACCTCGTTAAGACGGTCTACTTGCAAGACTTCCAAGAAACAATGCCACCTCCAAGTAAGTACACATATCCACTCGTGGCATAAATCTTATAAGCATCATATATCCAATTTGCATCATAATAACCCTCTAGTACCCTTGGATACCCGTTATAGTGAATGCCATAGCTCATAGTCCCTTTTAGATAGTGTAATACCCTCTCAAGAGCAGGCCAATGATCATCTTCTTGATTTAAAACAAACTGGCTGAGTTTGCTCATAGCAAATGAGATGTTAGGCCTCGTTGCGCTAGCTAAATACATAAGCGAGCAAATAATTTAAGAATATCTCAATTGATCTCGTGCTATTCTATGATTTTTCCTTAGTAGCACACTTGGGTCATAAGGAGTTGAAACAGGTGTGCAGTCACTGTATCCAAAGCGACTCAACACATTTTCCACATAATGGGATTGTAAAAGCGTTACCCCACCATTTCCTTCTCTTAGTAGCTTTATGTTAAGAATAACATCAGCATCTCCCAAGTCTTTTATTTCAAAGTTACTAGACAAAAAATCTTTCACTTCCTTAATCACATTGATATTATTTCCAAAGTTTAGTATATCATCCACATATAAGCACAAGATCACACCTTCTCCCCCACCATACCAATAATAAACACATTTATCAGCTTCATTCACAACAAAGCCGGCTGATGTCAAAGTTCTATCGAACCTCTTGTGCCACTGCTAAGGTGCTTGCTTTAGGCCATACAAAGATTTTAATAATTTACACACTTTTCCCTCTTGACCATTTGCTACAAATCCATCTGGCTGATCCATATAGATCTCTTCCTCAAGCTCTGCATTCAAGAAAGTTGTCTTAGCGTCCATCTGATGAATGAGAAGACCATGTGAGGCAGCCAAGAAAAGTAACACTCGTATAGTCGTTAGACAGGCAACTGGTATCGAAATAATCTCTGCCTTCTTTTTGGGTATAACCCTTAGCCATAAGCCTCTCCTTGTACTTCTTAATAGTACCATCAGGCCTAAGCTTTTTCTTGAACACCCGTTTACATCCCATAGGTTTGCACCCGTAAGGACGATCAATAACCTCCCAAGGTCCATTAGACATAACAAAGTCCATCTTACTCTGAACAACTTCCTTCCATAAGTCAGCGTCAAGAGATGAATATGAGTCTTTTATGGTTTTAGGAGTATCATTCACGAGGTATATAATATAGTCTTCACCAAAGGACTTTGCAGTCCTCCGTCTCTTACTCTTTCGAGTGACTATATTATTATTCTCCTCATGATTTTTCACATGGGTTTCAACATTAGCATGTTCTGTCGGTTCATGCAACTCAGGTAATAAAATAGATTCATGACTAGAAGTGCTAGGTGTATTTTTCATAGGAAATTCACTCTCAAAAAATATAGCATCTCTAGATTCCATGATAGTACCAACATTCACATCAGGCACTTCAGAATTTATTATTAAAAATTTATAACCCACGTTGTGAATAGCATAACCGAGAAAGACACAATCAATGGTTTCTTGTCCAAACTTTCGCTTCTTGTTCATTGGTACATTCACCTTTGCCAAACAACCTCATGTTCATAGGTAAGAAAGATTTAATCTCTTCTTCTCCCATTCCTCGAATGGTGTAATTTCTTTGTTCTTTGTGGGCACCCTATTTAGGACATGACATGTTGTCAAAATTGCCTCACCCCACCATTCCTTAGATAGCCCCGTTGTCTCTAACATGGCATTAACCAACTCAGTTAGATTGTGGTTCTTTCTCTTGGCAATCCCATTGGATTGTGGTGAGTATGGCGATGTCCTCTCATGAATAACACCATGCTCCACCCAAAATTCAGAAAACTCATTTCAGAAATATTATTCCCCCATGATCATACCACAATTGTTTAATTTTCTTCTCAAGTTGGTTTTCTATCTTAACTTTATAGATCTTAAAATAATTTAATGCTTCATCTTTTGATTTTAACAGATACATGTAGCAAAACCTAGTGCAATCATCTATAAATGCCATGAAATATCTTTTGCCATCTTTGGTCAACTCGCCATTCATTTCACACAAATCAGAATGGATTAGTTCTAACGGTGCCAAGTCTCTCGCCACAGCAGCCTTGTGAGGCTTGTGAGGTTGCTTCAATTGCACGCATACATGGCATTTAGAAATTTTGACCAAATCAAATTTTAGGATTAAATTCATACTAGCTAAACGAGTCATACAACCAAAATTTATATGACAGAGACGTGAATGCCAAACATTTGTCTCATTATCATGGCTCACATGGTTCACAGAATTAAAACAAGCATCAGTTAAAGACAAGCGGAACAAGCCTCCGCTCTCATAGCCTTTATCCACAAAGGTTCCATACTTCAAAAGTATGCACTTATTAGACTCAAACACAAGTTTATAGCCATCTCGATATAGCAATGAACCACTAATTAAATTCTTTCTTATTGAGGGAACATGTTGCATGTTCTTCAATTGCACGGTCTTTCTAGAAGTAAGCTTCAGATCGACTGTACTAACACCACGAATAGCAGCACGTGCTCCATTCCCCATCAATAAGGAGGAAGTCCACCCAACATGATAAGAAGAAAACAGAGAAATATCAGCACACACATGAATATTGGCGCATGTGTCAACCCACCAATCAGTTGAACAACAAATTCAAAGAACTATAGGTAATAAATTACCGTACCTCAATGTTCCTTCATCAGCCTCAATCATGTTTGAAGACATTTCTTAGGCCTCCATTTGCTCTCCTCACAATCCTTAGCATAATGCCCAGGATTGCTGTAGGTGTAGCAATTGCGTTTCTCCTTGTTCTTCTTCTTCTTAAAAGGAGTAGTGATCTTTTGTTTGAGTTCTTGCTTGAATTTCTTCTTGTGGGAATTTTGAGGATTTTTTTGTACCACATGGGCAGTAGAATTTCCCTCAACAATTTTCTTACCATGGACATCCTTAGCTCTCGCCTTCTATTCAACATCTAAAGAGCCAATGAGATCGGCAATGCCAAACTCCTTTCTTTTATGTCTCAGAGAAGTAGCAAAGTATGTCCAAGCTTGTGGTAGCATAGCAACAATGCAACCTACCACAAACTTGTCCGGTAGCACAATACCAAAATTCTTGAGTTCTTTTGCCAGTGTTTGTATCTCATGAGCTTGTTCTACTACAGAACAATCATCAACCATCCTGTAGTCATGAAACTGCTCCATGACATATAACTCACTACCAGCGTCAGATGCTCCATATTTGGCCTCAAGTGCATCCCACATCTCTTTACCAGTTTTCAGAGTCACAAATGCATCTACTATGGAGTCTCCTAGCATGCTAATTATTGACCCCTTGAACGTAGTATCAGTGTCTTAGAACGCACGCTCCTTCTTAGGAGTATGCGGTTCAACTGATCTAGGTTCGGCAACAAAGTAGCAATGCATAGCAGTCAACCATTGTCGCTGCAGAAAGTGACCAACATATAAATATTTGTAGTTTTATCGTATGTTGTGATAGGAGGTGGTCTAGCACTCAATGACATAGGGTTTATACTAGTTCAGGTAATGTGCCCTACGTCCAGTTTGAGTCGGTAGGTGACTTTATTCCTGAGCCCATGTGCTCGAAGTTTGCAATGGGGTTACAAACGAGAAGGAGAAAGATGGGGGGTATAAGAGGGTCGGTCGGACTCTGGTCTGAGGGGCCAAGAGTGATGGGAGCTCCACTATGTGCTAAGTGTTTGAGCGTGTGCTCGAGGTTTGAACCTAGTAGTTCTGTTGTTGTGTACTAGTGAACTTGATCGATCCCTTTGTTGGAAGAGAGCGGATCCCCTTTTATAGATGAAGTGGATGGCCTTACAAGTGAGAGAGAGAGAGAGTACATATGCTGCTAAGTCTTGCTACCCACGTCGGTGGGTACAAGATGATGGTAGGCGCCCACAATACTGTTTAATGTCAGATGCACATGGAAGGTTGCGTCTTCTTCTTCAGGTATGGCAGACGTCGGTGCTTGCCATATTGTAGATACCTAGAGGTATGCAAGGGGTTTTTACCATGTTTGCCTGGTATGGTAAATGTCGGTGCCCACAACACTGTTGATGCCCTAGAGGCATGTGGGGGAGCCTTACCGTGTTTGTTCAGTATGGGAGTTGATGGCGCCCACAACACTGTAGGGGAAATATCGGTGCCTACAACACTGCTTGGGTTCTGTCAAGCCAGGAAGGTTGCAGGGTACTGTCCTACAGGTGTATAGGGTACGGTCCTTGGTATTGTGGTTGACTTAAGTGCCCTACCTTACTTTCTCCATCCGTTTCCTGGTCCTTACCGAGCGGGCGTCCCCGATCGGTCGGTCCCAGTCGGCTCTAATTGTGTCAGTCGGAGAGGAGCTATAAGTAGGGGTTCGGCGCATTCCCGATCAGAGAAGCGGGTTGGAGTTAGAACTAGTGTTTTGGCCAGGCCTTCTGGTCGGAGAGGTCGTCTAGAGGTGGGCCGGTGCCCAAAGCGAGCGTTGTTCCTTCTTCGTGAGGCCTTTCGGTCGGAGAGGCAGGCCAGAGTCAGAAGCGGGCGTCGTTCCTCCTCGACCAGGCCTTCCGGTCAGAGATTGGATTGTCCTTCTGGCTCGTCGTTTAGGTGTTTTGGGCCGGCCCATGCACTGCGCGTTGTTCGTAATGTTGTCTGCTGGGCCGAGCTTTTGTTGGGAAGCCGATCCATGAGGGACCCTGGGTTTATGAACCCGACAACCATAATATGCATCTTTGACGTCACCTCTTGTAATGTGTGCCCTAAAAAATATTTGGTTTCAGCATACTCGCAAAGCCGACTACCAAAAATGCCTATCATGTTTTTGGATTGTTAGAAAATTAGGCAATTTCAGTACCAGTTTAATCCAGAAAAATATTATCAAAATGTTGGTGACATTAGACATGTTTACGTGTGATCTAAGTGTCACAAACATGTAGACGATACTAATTATCATGATTTTAATCGCTGAAAATAGGGGATGAACTACAACATACCCAGCGGCACCAGAACCGATTGTGCTAGTCGACATAGCACCTATTGGAGTAGTCATCTCGCTCGATGCAGTGTCGATATCTCGCTGCCGCCATGAACGCTGAGAAGAAGATGAGGTTATCGTACGATCGAGCAGTCGCATAGTCGCTCCCCAAAAACCTAATTGTTGGTCTTCACTCGAGTAGATGAACTCATGAACGACGCTGGTTTCAGAGGCCTGCTCTCCCTATTCATGTGCGCGCAGGAACCGGGATGGGCATGGTAGATAGCAGCACAATAGCAGCGCGACGGTGTTCTGGCTATGTGTTCTCAACTCTCGGGAACAAGAGAATGAGTGCCCCTTTTATGCAGGAACAAAGGAAGACGAAAGTGAAGAGATGAGCACATGAAAAGGTAATGTCCATCATGGCAGAATCTGTTACTAGTAACTCATGAAACTGATAAATCGATTGTCAGTTACTAGTAACGGAAACCACTAAGACATACATCATGAACCACTATCACATAATGGTCATCATGCACATAAAACTCATCAAACCATAAGTTACACTGCATAAAGCACCCAACAAATTACACCTAGCATTAACTTTAATCTTGGAATTTCCTTTGATTTAATTACTGAATAAATTGGACAAACCCAATTAAATCCAACAATAATCATTGAAATACTTTGTAAATCTTATTAGACTTTTGTTTCTATTATCACTCATTCACCCAAACCCACGATAGGATTAAATGCATTTTCAGGTAGTCATTGGAGATCTTGTCGTGACAGGTCAGGAAAGGGCAGTCACCAATGGCACGACGATGGCCATGGGGAAAAAGGTAGTCCATAGAGCACTAAAATACGCGCATGATTAGTGGGACCAAAAAAGAGGGATTTCTCCTTTTAATATTAGATTAGCAAAAGTGCCCATGCGTTGCAACAGGTTGTTTTCACTCTTAAGTTTTTAACACCTTTCTCACTGTTGGTATATATTAACGCACACAGAATAATCTACAAGCACATGGATATTATACCAATGTAGCACTTCACCGGAAGTATCCTAGTTTTATATCGAACTCAAGGAAACGTGTGTGAGAATAACTAAATCTAACTTAACCCAACTTCACAATCAAGGCTAGATAATAGGAGTATAAAGGAGATCACAAAGGTCTTCTAGTTCTAACTTCGGTAAGCTTTGTCTTCTATTGTTCAATTCTGGGGATATTACTAAAGAAAACACAGATAGAGTATGTTTCCTATAGCAACAAGGTCCTGCTAGGCCTACTAACGGGAGGTGAACTATAAAGGATTCAACGAGGCTATAAGAGTCACCCTCGTGAGCTACCACTGATCTAAAAAGTAGGGTACATCCACGAGTAACCGAGTCTCAGCACCACGCTTACACTACGAATACTACTTTAATCTAGGAGCTACAAAGATTAAAGTACTTAAAAAAGAGTTGCAAACCTTAAGATAATATGAACAAGATGCTTACTTAATTAGAAGATGATTACCAGAGAAATCTCAGAAGTAAGCTCATGAAGAACTTGAGTCCGCCAGGGTACAAGCCGTATAGAGAGCACCGATAGGCCAGAACTCCTCCAAAACTCTTTCCTCTCACTCTATCTCTATATCTCTAATACAAGACTAAATCCTATCGAGGACTAATCTTCTCTTAATTGCTAGCTCTGATCCTGGTGGAAATATGAATTAGGGTTTCTGGTCTTCAGGCTCTCAGGATCAAATGCATGGCTTTCTTCTGGAGGGGGTACAGGCAGATATATATAGGGCCCTTCAAGAATACTAGACCCTCGGATCAAACCAACTTAAAAGGACGGCGTAGATGTGATCCTAGAGGCGGCGGAGAACCGATATAGCAACGGGAGGCTGATAGGAGGGGCCCACAGGCTGGACGGCCAAGAGGTGGGGCCGACCGGCCCCACATGGTAGTGGCTCAGGCCCTGTTTCGGTGGAGTACCCTCTGGAGTCTTCTAGAGTCTTCCCACGTAGGTACCATCGTGGATAAGCGTGATTTTCTTTGACAAATAGGTCCTCCTTGGTGGTTTTCTGATTAAATCTTGCTGAAAACACAGATTCACCAAAACGCATGGAACTTGTTAGTTAAAACCCCTAAGTTTATATTGATGATCCATTTTAGTCATTTATGCAAGGTGTATTGACAGTTTGTGATTAACATTAACTACCGTCAACACTCACAATCACAGTTCTATCGTCTTTGAATCCGTCGACGACAATATGTATCGACTTCCTCGATGATGATATGTATTGATACCTTTAAAGCATCTTACAAACACACGGGTTATGCCCTATTTTCAGCACTACTTTAGCAGTACTTTTCAGCGAAGGAACATTGTTTTCCTCTCACAACAAATCAGCATTAGCAGCAGCCGCCGCCAAATTTCAGCGAAACGAAGTCGTCCATCTTCATTGGAATAGTTGTGCACGGGCCACGGGTGGTTCTCCATTTCACGGGGCACGTGCGACCGGTGTGGCCTAGAGAGTCCAGGGCTCTCTGTGCATGCATATCTAGCGGGGCTCGGATCAGGTTGCGTGGCGTGGTGAGGGCGCAAAGCCAACAAGGCGCGGGCATGGTGTAGTGCACAGGGCCGACATAACAGACTTTGAGGAGCGTGTGCGAAGGCGGGTGGGCGCACTGATGGTGAAACGCGCGAGGCCAACGAGCTGGGCCCATGTTTAGGCTCGGGGAAAAATTGAGACGAAGAAAAAATGAAGGAAACCGTGGACTGTGTGAAAAACCAGTAAAACACGATGGAGTCGGGTGACGCGGGGAACAAACCGAGTTTGATAGAAGATGCAAGAAGAAAATTATTACGACATAATTTTTGACTCTTTAATATTATAAGGTGTGTGTGTGTGAATATATATATATATATATATATATATATATATATATATATACATATATATATATATATATTCATTATTATATTGTTAGTCGTCTTTCTATTTCTATTTTCATAGCTATTACTTGAACATGGAAAAAAGAAAAAAACATGAGAAATCCAAACACGAGTTTGTAACAAAGAAATATAGGAACCGACCATAGGGGAAAGGGAGAACAAAAAATATAAAAAAGAGAGAACGTGTGCTCTCTGCTCTATACGGGACCAGCCAATAAATAGGAAAAAGAACATGCTCTCTTGAATATATTCTTTATTGTTATATTGTTATTTGTCTTTCTATTTCTATTTTCATATTTATTACTTGAACATGGAAAAAAGAAAAAAAATTATGAGAAATCTAAACACGAGTTTGTAATAAAGAAATAGAGGAACCGACATGACAAAAAACGATAAGGGAAAGGGAGAAAATATATATAAAAAGAGAGAGAGAGAACGTGTGCTCTCACCTCAATATGGGGCCAGCCAATAAATAGGAAAAATAAAAACGTGCACTTGAAGGGGAAAAAACGGAACGTACGGAAACAGGCATCCGGCCGATTGGACTCCGTTAGGTACATAGATAGGAGACGGAGCGGGAAGTAAAATAAGATTTTGTCTAATTTATTTTTTATTTAAATTAGGATTCCTATTCCTATTTAGTTTATTCAGGTTCGGAGAAGATCTATTTGTCCTAACTATCTATGGTCATAAGTCTATACCTCGACTACCTATAGTTAGGGAGAGATGGACGAAAAAAAAATGGATGGATGAAGAAAAGAAATGGCCTAAAAATTTTGCCTCTTTATTAATAGATATAGACATAGATATGCCATATATTTCAATTAGTTCCAATAGACAAAATTCTATTTTCTCATGTCATACTCTGAATTGTTCCATTTGTGACAATTTCATTGTTTTGCTAGTATAATTATTTTTCCAAGAGATTTTGAAATGTTCTATGGTATTGTACATATATTTTGGTTGTTCCATAGGTTTATTCCATATTTCCATGTTATATTCATTCATGAAAATTTGTTCTATTAGTACAATTCAATTGTTCTAGGATTTTCATTTTCCAATAATATACATTTTTAGCTATACTATTTTTTATTGTTCCAATAATATATTCCTCACCACAAATATAATTAGTTTGGTTTGAAATCAACTATTTGAGGTTTTATCATCACTAAATAATAAAGTATAATATAGATTGATAATATGGTGTTGATGTTGCTAGATTTGTCATAAGGCATACTTCTTCATTCCACACATTTTGTCTATTTAAAATAATACATTCTTAAAGATATCCTGGTCAAAGACTCAAAGTGTAATATTGGAGACGGTGTTAGTGTCCTAAGGATTTATTTTCCAGACTAGAGATGGGTTTTTCATGTTATATTTAATTTATTTTGTTCATGAAAATTTATTGTTCTACCGGTACAAGTCAGGTGTTTCATGATTCTTGAAAATGCTTTATTCTTTTTATTCATATCGTATAACTTGAATTGTTGAATGCAGTATTAGTTTAGCTTCTAGCCACTTACCAGATAAGCAAACAATGTGACACATGTAGCTCGAATAAAGACGTAAATAGTTAGAAATATAAATATAAAAAACTTCTCTCCAGCACTAGGCTCATGAAGCTCTGCTTGGTACCTCGTTTCAACAGTTTAAGATAGAAATTAAATTCAACAATTGTAACGTTCATACCGTTTTTTGATCAAATTTGTGAAGATGCTGTGTATCTCATTATATTAGCAAAAAAAATGTACTCCCACCTCCAAATTATGTCTAGATAGTAGGCACATAGCAAATTATGTGTATCTAAAAAAAATTAAAACGACTTATAATTTGAACGGAGAAAGAATTTACATGCACTTGCATGTGAGGAAAAAGAAAGGAGAAAACGTATAAAAAAAGGATGTTCGATCAAAGTAGGCGCGATTCAAACTGAAACTATTTGTTCAAAAGGACAGCAAGAGATTTGTTGCAATTATATTAGAAGGTAGAATATAAGAAAAAAGACAAGCGACTTAGCGTCCTGCAGACCTCAGTCTATAAACAGATTAGCCATGTCCTCAAATTCACTAGGAGAAAACATAGTAGAAAAAACAACTAATAAAAAACTAAAGGGACCTGCATGATCACCACAAGAAAACACAATAAACTGTTGTATTGTATTGTATTGTATTGCAGACACTTCCATAAGAACCTTCGTGCCTGTTTATATTTCTATTAGTCGGGCACATTTTGATAGAATTTTACTGGATATAAACAGAGTTTGTTTTTTTGTGAAAAATAATAGTTACTAGGTCAGTGCTTTGCACACTACTGTCTGCCCTATAGCCGACTGCCAAATAAGCAGTTTGGGATGTTCATAGCGCTGTGCTGCTGGCAACTATGGAAGCGCAGGAACGCTGTGGTCTTCAGGCGTCAAGAGCAAAACCTGCGACAGCTGCTTGCCTCCTTGCACACGAGATGCAGGCGTTTGTTGTTGCGCCTGCCTGTTTTGTGTTTTCCTTCCCTGAGCTCAAACCTTGTAATCCTTTAACAATTGCAGTGGGCCATTTGAAGCGCCATAATACATAACCAGGTGGGGAGTAATCCCCTCGTTGACAGTAAAAAAATGTTACTAGGTCATGTTGTAATTAGTATACAAATCATTGCTTGTGTTCCACTTTTATCTAACCATGTTCCCTTCTCACGAGGTACGAGCCATACAAAGAGCGGCTGATTTGGGGGTTCAGAGTGTGATCCTGGAAACGGATGCATCCATGGTGGCGCAAGCGGTGAAGTCTGTGGATTATGATCGCTGCTCTGCGGGTGGCCTGATTTGGGAGCTGAAAGATTTGCTAGCTAGTAATTTTGTTTCCTATGCTGTAAATCACACCCCTCGTTCTTGTAATGTGGTAGCTGATAGCCTCGCTGCCCTAGGGGCAAGTTTGAGTCTGGGTGCTGCTCCGGTCATGGACAGCATTTCAAATTGTATTCGTGTCCTGGTTGCCAACGATTTGGCGTCAGTTTATGAGTAATGGAGAGTCTTCCATGTTCAAATAAAATGTATATATATAGCAAATAAATAAAGAGAAAATAATTGGTGCACAATGGGTCAATGTCACGAGGCACGACCACGAGTACCATTGTCAAGGTACAGAACATTACTGACGAAGAAATCAACATATATTAAATTAAAAGCATCGCATTACGAGTCCAACTGATTGACGTACAAATGTGCATCTTTTTCACTGCATATTGTCGGGCTTGAAGAAGTTCAACCGCAAGCCTGTCTCCACGAGACCCCAGAGGTTTCCGACTATGAGGACAACGCTTATGCCCATGCCGAGGATTCCCAGCGCCCAGTTGACGTTCCACGTCGCGGTGCCCTTCCGGGGCTTCTTGATCGCCACCCACATGAAGCACGGGTACGCCAGGGTGACCGGCAGCGAGATCCCCCGAGGAGGCCGGCGAGCTGCGACAGGAACGGCAGCGCGACGGCGATGAGGAAGTTTGTGGCACCGAAGAAGGCGCGGAAGCCCGAGCGCATCCACCAGGGGCACGGCCGGTTCTTCTTGTGCACGTACCCGGCCTCCATGTTGTCGTACATCGGCATGGCGTAGATCTGGTACGTGGTCAGGCAGTTGATGATCACCGCAGCGTGGTTGTCCCCAGCACTAGCCTGGACACGTCGCGGCTGTGGAACTTGTACAGGGCGCTCAGGATGCCATTGGAAGGTATCCTGGTTGCCATAAGCCCAGAAGCCACCGATGTCCGATGGCAATGGGGTACAGGCAGAGCGCGATGATGGCGTATGCTACCTTAACGCCCTTCCACATGGGCACATGAGAAGGGTGTTTCAGAGTCGACGGCATCGTGCCCTGCAAAGCAAACACACTAGCTCAGTGACCTTTTTTTCCCACCATTTGTCATCCATCGTGCAGTACTGCAGCAGTGGGAAAGATAGTAGATATTTTCTTGACTTGCCTGAATCTCCAGAACGACATTGTGGCCCCTGAAAGCGAAGGCAATGATCCCGAGGCCATTGAGGATGCCAAGTGCGGCGTCCACGTCGTTGGTGGCCTTGACGGGGTCGTAGGACACGCCGGCCACCCTGCCCTTGGCCACGGACACGACCCAGATCATGGTGCAGTAGGCGACGGCGGCGGTGGCGCCCACCAGACACACGCCGGCGATGGAGTTGAGGTTGGGGAGCTGGGACAGCAGCGCGGCCGCGCAGACGAAGACGAGGTACCACTCCACGGTGGTGAGGTTGCGCGCCAGGCACGACTCGCCGCACGCGATTCTGAACAGACTCTTCATGCTGCCGCCGCCCACGATGATGAGCGCCGTGCAGATCCCCGCCGACAGGTACAGCAGCGGATGGCCCTTTTTTTTCACCACTGAAAGCTCTAGTTTAGTTTTGGTGAATTGATGAAACCCTAAGTGTTAACCTAGCTTATCAAGTGATCATGAGATAGATAG
Source organism: Miscanthus floridulus (assembly GCF_019320115.1). Classification (NCBI taxonomy): domain Eukaryota; kingdom Viridiplantae; phylum Streptophyta; class Magnoliopsida; order Poales; family Poaceae; genus Miscanthus; species Miscanthus floridulus. Next base: position 77,565,697 of record NC_089590.1, read on the forward strand.
CACACTCCAAGTGATAAAGCAAATGAAGATCATAGCATGATGATGATGATACCATGATGATGATCAAGTGTTTGGACTTAGAAAGAAGAAAGAGAAAAATAAAAAATTCAAGGCAAAGGTATAAACCATAGGAGCTATTTCGTTTTGGTGATCAAGACACTTAGAGAGTGTGATCACATTTAGGATTGATAGCCGTACTATTAAGAGGGGCGAAACTCGTATCGAAATGCGGTTATCAAAGTGCCACTAGATGCTCTAACTCATTGCATATACATTTAGGATTAGCGGAGTGCTAACACCCTTGAAAATGTTTGTGAAAATATACTAACACATGTGCACAAGGTGATACACTTGGTGGTTGGCACATTTGAACAAGGGTGTTGAAGTTTGAGAGCAAGGGTAAGAAACTCCACCGGCGGAGTGTTCGCTCTTAGAGTGCAGACAGTCCGATAGTGCCACAGGCGACCTAGATAGAAAAGACGGAGGTCACTGGGAGTGACCGAACGCTGGCCACGGTTGGACCGTCACGTCCGGTCAGATGTATCAGCGAAGACGCTGGCGTTGGTCAAACGATCGGATGCTGGGTCGCTATGCGACCGAACGCTGGCCGGGTGCGTTTGGTCAGTGCTGACGTACGCTGACGTGAGGCGCACAGAGGAGACGTTGAATGACCGAACGCTGGGTGAGTCCGATCGGGCATGACCGGACGCGTCCGATGAGCAAAATGCATTTCTGGAACATTACTAGAAACGACCGGACGCTGGTGGCTCAGCGTCCGGTCAGTTATAGCGCAGCGTCCGGTCAACTCAAGTGACCGTTGAGATCGGGACACGTGGCTGTCGTCGGGCGACCAGACGCTAAGGTCCAGCGTCCGGTCAACGTGACCGGAGCGTCCGGTCAGCCCGTGTTGTGCCCAATGAAGGGGTACAACGGCTCTATTTCATGGGGGCTTCTATTTAAGCCCCATAGCCGGGTCAAGCTCACTCTCTTGGCCATTTGCATTGGCATAGCAACCTTGTGAGCTTAGCCAAAGACCTCCCACTCATCTCCATCATTGATTCATCATCTTTGTGAGATTGGGAGAGAAGCCAAGTGTATTGCTTGAGTGATTGCATCTAGAGGCACTTGGTGTTCGTGTTTCGCTGTGAGATTCGCTTGTTACTCTTGGTGGTTACCGCTACATAGATGGCTTGGAGCAGCAAGGATCGTCGAGCGGAGGTTGGTGATTGTCTCTGGCTCCGATCGTGGTGATTGTGAGGGGTTCTTGACCTTTCCCCAGTGGAGAGCCAAAAGGTACTATAGTGAATTGCTCGTAGCTTGTGTGATCCTCATCTTATGTTGGTTGTGCGGCACCCTATTGAGGATTTGGCGTGTGAAGCCAATTAGCGTGTGAACCTCTAAGTGAGTGAATCGCCACAACGAGGACTAGCTTGCCAGTAAGCAAGTGAACCTCGGTAAAAAATCATTGTGTTCATCATTGATTCTGAGGTGATTGGTCTTCATTGTTATTCATACTTGTGATTGATTGGTTCCTTCATCTACACGGCAGTATAACCTTCTTGATCACTCTCTTTACATTACCGCAAACTAGTTGTCAAGCTCTTTAGTGTAGCTAGTTGTGAGAGCTTGCTTGCTTGGTTCGTGTGGCTCTTTAGTTAGCCTTTTGAGAGCACACTAACATAGGGTAGTGTCATAGCAATTATGTGAATAGATACTATCTAAACTAGAATTGTGGTAGGTGGCTTGCATTTTGACTAGGTTAGCGCACCACTTGCTTCGCCTTATAATTGTCTAACCATTTTGTTAAGTGTTGTTGTAGAAATTTTTATTAGGCTATTCACCCTCCTCTAGCCATTAGGACCTTTCAAGTGGTATCGGAGCCGAGGTCACCGTGATTTGAGGCTTAACAACCTTCAATGCAAAAATGGCTCAAATCAACAATACCAAGAAGCCACCCTAATTTAATGGCTTAAATTATTCCTATTGGAAGGCTAAGATGACAACATATATCAAGTCAATCAATAGGAAGATTTAGAAGGTGGTAGAAATAAAAATTGAGATTGAAGATGAAGATACTCCCACCGCCACTGAAGAAATACTTCTCCAAAACAATGACATTGCTCTTAGTGTCATCCATGATGCTTTGGACGAAAAAACCTTTGAGCAAATTAAGAACATTGAGAAAGCTCATGAGGCTTGAAAAAATTGGAGGAATCATTTGAGGACACTCAAGCCATGAAGGGTGCAAAGGCATATATTCTCAAAGAGAAGTTTGTAAGCTTCAAGATGAAGGAGGATGAGAGTGTGCCGGACATGTTCTATAGGATAAAAGTGATTGTCAATGATCTCAAATCACTTGGTGAGAAGATAGAGGACAAAGACTTCTCCAATAAGTTCTTGAGATGTTTACCCACAAGATTGTGCATGTTGGTCACCTTGCTATGAGGACCAATTTGGACACAATGACACCAAACCAAATCTTGAGAATAGTATGACCGATGATGCTTATAGAGATGATGATGAGAAGGAAGAAAAGAGGAAGAAGAAGGATGACAAGAGGGATGACAAGAAGAAGAGCGTGGCATTCAAGGCTACATCATCCAAGGGCAAAGCTAAGCAAGAAACAACAAGTGAAGATGATGATTTATGGGATGATGATGATGATGAGAAGATGGCTCTCTTTGTCAAGAGATTTGGCAAGTTCATGGTGAAGAAGGGCTACCATGCTAGAAGAAAGAAGTCTTCATCCAAGAACAAAGAAGAGTCAAGAAGGTGCTTCAAGTGTGGAAGCAAAGATCATCTTGTTGCTCAATGTCCATACAATAGCAACAATGATGATGATAACAAGAAAAACAAGAAGAAGGACAAGAAGGAAAAGAAATAGAAGAAGGACAAGATGACCTTCAAGAAGAAGAAGGGTGGTTCATATGTGGTCACTTGAGATAGTGATGCTTCAGTCAAGTGATGATGATGATAGTGATGATGACAATACCACTAAGAAGAAGGCACTTGCTAGCATTGCAATCAATAAAAAGCCTTCTCTCTTTGACACTCCATCATACTTCATGGCTAAGGCCACTAAGGTACAAACTTGTGATGATGGAAGTGAAAATGAACATGATAGTGAAAATGATAGTGATAGTGATGATGATGAACCTACTAAAGATAAATTATTTGACATGCTAGAAGATGCTAAAGAACATTTTGATATTAAGAGAAGGGAATGCAAGAGCTTGAATAAGGAGGTAAAAGCCCTTAAGCAAGCCCTTGATGAGCTTAAAGCAACTCATGAGAGGCTAGAGGAAGCCCATGAGAAGCTTGGCAAGGCTCACAAGAAGCTTGAAAAAGCTCATTCCTCTTTGCTTAATGAGCAAAATAAAAAGAAGTATGTTGAAACTTGCAATGTAGGTTTAACTTATAGTATAATTGATGAATCATTATCTATGCCTATCATTGTTGCTCCCACTAACTCTTCTTATAGTACTTCTACTTTCACCTCATCTAGTAGTGATGGTCTCACTTGTGATGCCTCACTAATGGTTGAGAATGAGAACCTCAAGAAGGAGGTCGATAAGCTCACTCACACCTTGGCTAAGGCCTATGGTGGTGAGGACCGCTTGCTTATATGCTTGCGTAGCCAAAGAGCTTCTCTCTACAAAGAAGGATTGGGCTACACCCCCAAAAAGGCAAGGCGGCCTTTGCTCCTCACAAGACTAGTTTTGTGAAGAACAATGATCGGTTTTGCACTAGTTGCAAGCAAGTTGGTCATAAAGAGCATGAATGCAAAAATAAGAGCAAAAATGCTAATGTATCCTCGATTAAGATTAATTCATGCTATATGCTTACTAAGGGTACAAATGGTGTGAAGGCTAAGTTCATTGGTAAACCATAGATGGGCTCAAAAAAGAAAGTCATTTGGGTACCAAAGAGCTTAGTGACTAACCTTCAAGGACCCAAGCAAGTTTGGGTACCTAAAAGGAATTGATCTTCTTTTGTAGGTTAATTACAAAGCTGGAGGAAGACATTGGGTTCTTGATAGTGGGTGCACTCAACACATGATCGGTGATGCAAGAATGTTCAACTCAATAAACACCAATGGCAATGATAGTTATGATAGTATCATATTTGGTGACAATGGCAAAGGCAATGTCAAAGGGCTTGGTAAGATTGTAATATCCAATAATATGAGCATTTCCAATGAGTTGCTAGTAGAAAGCTTGAACTTCAATTTGCTATCCGTGGCTCAATTGTGTGATCTTGGATTCAAATGCATATTTGGAGTAGATGATGTAGAGATTATAAGTATAGATGGCTCTAACTTGATCTTCAAAGGCTTTAGATACGAGAATCTATACTTAGTTGATTTTAATGCTAGTAAAGCTAGATTATCTACATACTTGTTCACTAAGTTTAGCATGGGTTGGTTATGGCATAGAAGGCTTGGTCTTGTTGGAATAAAACAATTGAATAGATTGGTTAAGCATGACTTGGTTAGAGGCTTGAAAGATGTTGTGTTTGAAAAGCATAAGCTTTGTAGCTCTTGTCAAGCCAGAAAACAAGTTGGAAACACCCATCCCAAGAAAAGCATGATGAGCACTAGTAAAGCATTTGAGTTATTGCACATAGATTTGTTTGGGCCAACACAATACACTAGCATCGGTGGTAATAAATATGGCTTTATAATAGTGGATGACTACACAAGATACACATGGGTATTCTTTTTAGTGGACAAAAGTGATGTATTTGCAACATTCAAATCATTTGTCAAAGGCATTCACAATGAGTTTGAAACAACCATCAAGAAAGTTAGAAGTGACAATGGTAGTGAGTTCAAGAACACTAGAATTGATGAGTTGTGTGATGAATTTGGAATTAGATATCAATTCTCGGCCAAGTACACACCTCAATCAAATGGCCTTGTTGAAAGAAAGAATAGAATACTCATTGATATGGCAAGGTCTATGCTTAGTGAGTACAATGTGAGTCAATCTTTTTGGGTCGAAGCTATCAACATGGCTAACTTTTGTAGCAACCGCTTCTATTGTCACCGATTGAAAGAGAAGACACCATATGAGCTCTTGAATGGTAGAAAGCCTAACATTGCATATTTTTGGGTCTTTGGTTACAAATGCTATATCTTGAAGAAAGGCACTAGATTGGACAAGTTTGATAAGAAATGTGATGAAAGATTTCTACTTGGTTACTCCACTACAAGCAAAGCATATAGAGTTTGAAATTTGGATAGTGGTACTCTTGAGGAAGTTCATGATGTTGAATTTGATGAAACCAAGGGTTCACAAGTAGAGAATGAGAACTTGGAAGATGTTAGAGGCATTCAACTTTCAAATGCCATGAAGAACATGGATATTGGTGAATTGAGGCCTAGACAAGTGAATGATGATGAAGATGATCAAGTGCAAGTGCTCTCTAACTCAAATGTGCAAGATGATACAAATCAAGTTAGTGCAAGTGGCTCTCATGACAATGAACAAGATCAAGTGGCTAGTACATCATCTCAACCCAATGATCAAGCAAGTGCAAGCAATCAAGTTCCAATCCTCCAACCAACCAATATTGCATGGGATCATCCATTGAACACTATAATTGGTGATATTTCTAGAGGTGTGCAAACTAGATCAAGATTGGCTTCATTTTGTGAGCACTTCTCATTTGTGTCATCCATTGAACCAAAGAAGATAGATAAAGCATTGAAGGATGTTGATTGGGTGAATGCTATGTATGAAGAATTGAATAACTTCACAAGAAATCAAGTATGGGAATTAGTAGAGAGACCAAAGGGACACAATGTGATTGGAACCAAATAGGTATTTAGAAACAAGCAAGATCAAGATGGGATAGTAGTAAGGAACAAAGCAAGATTCATAGCACAAGGCTATACACAAGTTGAAGGTCTTGACTTTGGAGAAACATATACCCCAATTGCTAGATTGGAAGCAATTAGAATCTTACTAGCCTATGCTTGTGCCCACAACATCAAGCTCTATCAAATGGATATCAAGAGTGCATTTCTTAATGGTTACATCAATGAAGAAGTATATATTGAGCAACCTCCTGATTTTAAAGATGATAAGAAACCCAACCATGTGTACAAGTTGAAGAAGGTATTGTATGGCTTGAAGCAAGCACCTAGAGCATGGTATAAAAGATTGAGGGACTTCCTACTCTCTAAAGGGTTCATGATGGCCAAGGTTGACACCACTCTTTTCATCAAGAAGATTGAAAAAGATTTATTTGTGTTGTAAATGTATGTTGATGACATCATATTTGGATCAACAAATCAAGACTTTTGTGATGAGTTTAGAAAGATGATAGGCTAGTGAGTTTGAGATGTCCATGATTGGAGAGTTAAGTTACATCCTTGGATCTTCAAATTAAGCAATTGAACAATGGTACATTTGTGAGTCAAGGCAAGTATATCAAGGACATGATCAAGAGGTTTAGCATGAATGATAGTAAAGCCATTAGCACACCAATGGGTACAAATGGCAACTTGGATAGTGATGCAAGTGGAAAATATGGTGGATCAAAATTGTATCGGTCTATGATTGGAAGCCTACTCTATGTGACCGCATCAAGGCCGGATGTCATGTTTTGTGTATGCATGTGTGCAAGATTTCAAGCCTCACCAAGAGAAAGTCATTTGAAGGCTACAAAGAGAATATTGAGGTACTTGAAGCATACACCAAATGTTGGTTTGTGGTATCCTAAAGGAGCAAAGTTTGAGCTAGTTGGTTACTCCGACTCGGATTATGCGGGATGTAAGGTTGAAAGGAAGAGCACCTCGGGCATATGTCAATTATTGGGAAGATCACTTGTTTCATGGTCATCAAAGAAGTAAAATAGTGTTACATTATCAACCGCCGAAGCCGAATACATATCCACCGGTAGTTGTTGTGCACAAGTACTTTGGATGAAGGCCACTTTCAGTGATTTTAGAATCAAGTTCAAGAAAGTGCCATTGCTATATAACAATGAGAGTGCAATCAAGTTGACCAACAATCCGGTTCAACATGCAAAAATAAAGTACATTGATGTCTGCCACCATTTCATAAGAGATCACCAACAAAAAGAGGATATTTGCATTGAGAGTGTAGGCACCGAAGATCAACTTGCTGATATATTCACCAAGCCATTGGATGAGAAAAGGTTTTGCAAGCTAAGGAATGAGTTGAACATATTAGATTTCTCAAATATGTGTTGATACACCCCCACTCATATGACATGCCTCTCCTTCGAGCAATCCAAGGTAAAATATGATTGGCATGACATACATCCTTGCTAAGGACATGTTTAGTGCATCTAGTCATCTCTCCTATTTTATTAGGCTCATTCATGAAAATCAAATGATTTTGATGTTTATATGGTATCACTATTGCTTCTATGCTTGACTTGATCTAGTGGTAGCATATGACATGTTTATAGGGCTTGTAAACCTAGTGTTTGATCTAGAAAATGAGCTCTAAGTGTTTAACTCAATATAGGTACACGATAACCCTTATTTGGAGGTGTGAAGAAGCTTGTCCTTGGATTCAAACCGAGTTAAATATCTTTAGGCAAATGATCTAGATTGGATCAAATTTGGGAATATGATCCTCACCCCATTGATTGACATTGATAAATCTCAACCTATCTATAATTTAAGTCTTTGTGGTCATTGATGACAAAGGGGGAGAGAAACAAAGATATAAGTAATAGGAGGAGAGTTTGACATAGGGGAGAGAGATATGACAAAGGAAAGGGATCAATTAAAATTTTGAGCACACAAGTAGGGGAGAG